>NW_023331036.1:0-52929 GCF_011100685.1 Canis lupus familiaris
CGATTCGATTCGTTTCGATTCTCTTTGATGTTCTTTGATTCGATCTTTTCAAAGATTTAATTCGATTCGATTCATTTCGATTCGAATGTTTCGATTCTATTCTTTTTAATTCGATTCTTTTTGATTCGATTCGATTCGATTTTTTTCTTTTCGCTTCTTTTCGATTCGATTCGATTCGCTCTTTCGTTTCGATTCTATTGTTTTGGATTCGATTTGATTCCTTTCGTTTCGATTAGATTCTCTTCGATTCGATTCTTTTCGATTCAGTTCTTTTCGATTCGGTTCGATTTGATTCTTCTCCATTCGATTCGATTCGATTCGATAAGATTCTTTTCGTTCGATTCAATTCTGTTCGATTCGATTCGATTCGATTCGATTATTTTCAGTTCGATTCTTTTCGTTTCGATTCGATTCTGCTCGATTCTTTCGATTTGATTCGATTCGTTCATTTGGATTCAATTTGTTTACATTTCGATTCGATTCTTTTCTATTCAGGTCGATTTCGATTCTTTTTGATTCAGTTCGATTCAATTCTTTTCAACTCATTCGATTCGGTTCGATTCTTTTCGATTCGATATGATTCGATTCGATTCAACTCAACTCGATTCTTTTCGATTCGATTTTTTTCGATTCGATTCCTTCAATTCGATTCGATTGGATTCTTTTCGTTTCAATTAGATTCTTTTCGATTTTTACTTGATTCGAATCTTATCAATTCGATTCGGTACTGTTCGATTCGATTCTATTCAATTCAATTCGATTGGAATCGATCTTTTCGATTCAATTCGATTCGATTCGATACGATTCTTTTCGATTGTATTCGATTCGATTCTTTTCGGTTCTCTTCGATTCGATTCTTTTCGATCAATTCGATATGATTCGATTCTTTTCGATTCCATTCGATTCTTTTCTATTCGATTCGATTCGATTATTTTCGATTCAATTCGGTTTGATTCGATTATTTTCAACTCAATTCGATCGACTCGTTCAATATTTTCGATTCGATTCGATTCGATTATTTTCGATTCGATAAGATTCTTCGATTCGATTATTTTCGATTCGATTTTTTTATTTTCAATTCAATTCATTTCGATGTTTTCGATTCGATTCAATGCGAATCAACTATTTTCTAGTAGATTCGCTTCAATTATTTTCTTTTTTTTTCTAAATTTTTATTTATTTATGATAGTCCAGAGAGAGAGAGAGAGCAGAGATAGGCAGAGGGAGAAGCAAGCTCCAAGCACCGGGAGCCCTATGTGGGATTTGATCCCGGGTCTCCAGGATCGCGCCCTGGGCCAAAGGCAGGCACTAAAACCGCTGCCCCTCCCAGGAATCCCCGCTTCAATTATTTTCGATTTGATTTGATTCGGTTTATTTCAATTCGATTCCATTTGATTATTTTCATTTCGTTCGTACGATTCGATTCTATTATTTTCGATTCGATTCGTTTCGTATCCATTCGAATCGTTTTGATTCCTTTCGGTTTTCGATTTGAATCGATTCTTTTCTTTTCGATTCGATTCTTTTCTATTCGGTTTGATTTTTTGATTTGAATCGACTCGATTCTTTTGATTCAAGTATATAAGATTCGATCCGATTCTTTTTTTGATTCAAATCGATACGATTCTTTTCGATTTGATTCGATTCGTTTTGATTCGACTCGATTCTTTTCGATTCAATTCTTTTCGATTCAATGAAATACGGTTCTATCTTTTCGATTCGATTTGATTTGATTCTTTTTTGATTCCATACGATTCGATTTGATTCTTTTCGATTTGATTCGATTCAACTCGATACTTTTCAAATCGATCATTTCGATCGATTCGATTCGATTCTTTTCATTTCGATTCGATTCTTTTCGATTTGATTCAATTCTTTTCATTCGATTCGATTCGATTCTTTTCGTTCGATTTGATTCTCTTCTATTTTATTGATTCGATTCATTTCATTAGATTCGATACTGTTCGATTCGATTCTTTTCGATTCAGGTCGATTGGAATCGATTCGATTCTTTCGGTTCTATTCGATTCGATTCGATACGATTCTCTTCGATTCGATTCTTTTCGGTCTGTTCGATTCGATTCTTTTCGATTCAGTTCGATTCGATTCTTTTGGACTCGATTCGATTCTTTGCGCTTTGATATGATGCGATTCGTTTCGACTTTTTCGATTCGTGTCGATTCGAATCTATTCGATTCTTTTCTATTCAATTCGATTCGATTGATTCTTTTCGATTCGATTCCATTCGATCTATTCTTTTCGTTCGATACGATTCGATTCGATTCTTTTTGATTCGATTTTTCGATTCGATTCTTTTCAATTTGATTCGATTCTTTTCAATTTGATTCTTTTCGATTCGATTCGATTCGCCTCTTGTCGTTTCGATTCGATTCTTTTTGATTCGATTCGATTCGATTCTTTTGTTTCGATTATCTCTTCGATTCGATTCTTTTCGATTCGATCGATTTGATACGATTCGCTTCTTTTCGATTCGATTCTTCTCGAATCGATTCAATTCAATTCGATTCTTTTCGATTTGATTCGATTCGATCATTTGGATTCCACTTGTTACATTTCGATTCGAATCTTTTCGATCGATTCGATTCAATTCTTTTGGATTTCATTGGATTGAGTTAGATAATTTTTGATTCGATTCGATTCTTTTACCCTAGCTTCGATTGATTCTACTCGATTCAATTCATTTCGATTCTTCTTGATTCAATTCTTTTCGATTCTTTTTGATTCGGTTTGATTGTTTTCGATTCCATTCGATTCTTTTCGATTCGATTTAATTGTTTTTGAATCCATTTGATTCGATTCGATTATTTTCGATTCGACTCGATTGGATTCGATTCGGTTCGATTATCGATTCGATTCAATTCCAATTATTTTTGATTCGACTCGATTTGATTATTTTTTATTCAATTCGATTCAATTATTTTCGATTCGATGCAATTCGATTCGATTCTTCTCATTTCAATTCAATTCGATTCTTTCGAATTCGATTCGATCGATTCTTTGTGTTTCGATTCGATCCTTTCGATTTGAGTCAATTCTTTTCAATTCGATTTGATATTCTTCGATTCAATTCTTTTCGATTCGATTCGATTCGATTCTTTTCCGATTCGATTCGATTCCATTCGATTCGATTCTTTTCGATTCAATACGATTCGATCGATTCTTTTCGATGCGAATCATTCGATTCCATTCTTTTTGATTCGATTCGATTCGATTCTTTTAGATTTGATTTGATACGATTCTTTTCAATTCGATTTGATTCAATTCGATTCGTTTCGATTCGTTTCGATTCTCTTTGATGTTTTTTGATTCGATCTTTTCAACCGATTTAATCGATTCGATTCATTTCGATTTGATTCGATTCGAATTTTTCGATTCTATTCTTTTCAATTCGATTCTTTTCGATTCGATTCGATTCGATTTTTTCTATTCGCTTCTTTTCGATTCGATTCGATTCGCCTCTTTTCGTTTCGATTCTATTCTTTTGGATTCGATTTGATTCTTTCGTTTCGATTAGATTCTCTTCGATTCGATTCTTTCGATTCAGTTCTTTTCGATTCGTTCGATTTGATTCTTCTCATTCGATTCGATTCGATTCGATAAGATTCTTTTCGTTCGATTCAATTCTATTCGATTCTATTATCGATTCGATTCGATTATTTTCAGTTCGATTCTTTTCGTTTCGATTCGATTCTGCTCGATTCTTTCGATTTGATTCGATTCGATCATTTGGATTCAATTGTTACATTTCGATTCGATTCTTTTCTATTCAGTTCGATTCGATTCTTTTTGATTCAGTTCGATTCGATTCTTTTCAATTCGATTCGATTCTTTTCGATTGATTCAATTCTTTCAATTCGATTCGATTCGATTCTTTTCGTTTCGATTTTTCAATTCGATTCCTTTCAATTCGATCGATTGGATTCTTTTCGTTTCAATTAGATTCTTTTCGATTTTATTTTTGATTCGAATCTATCATTCGATTCGGTACTGTTCGATTCGATTCTTTTCGATTCAGTTCGATTCGATTCTTTTTGATTCGATTCGATTCTTTTCGCTTTGATATGATTCGATTCGTTTCGACTTTTTTCGATTCGTGTCGATTCGAATCTATTCGATTCTTTTCTATTCAATTCGATTCGATTGATTCTTTTCGATTCGATTCCATTCGATTCTATTCTTTTCAATTCGATTCGATTCTTTTCGATTCGATTCGATTCTTTTTGATTCGATTTTTTTCGATTCGATTCTTTTCAATTTGATTCGATTCTTTTCAATTTGATTCTTTTCGATTCGATTCGATTCGCCTCTTGTCGTTTCGATTCGATTCTTTTGATTCGATTCGATTCGATTCTTTTTGTTTCGATTATATTCTCTTCGATTCGATTCTTTTCGATTCGATTCGATTCTTTTCGATTCGATTCTTCTCGAATCGATTCAATTCAATTCGATTTTTTCGATTCGATTCTTTTCAATTTGATTCGATTCTTTTCAAATTTGATTCTTTTCGATTCGATTCGATTCGCCTCTTGTCGTTTCGATTCGATCTTTTCGATTTGATTCGATTCGATCATTTGGATTCCACTTGTACATTTCGATTCGAATCTTTTCGATTCGATTCGATTCATTCTTTTGGATTTCATTGGATTGATTTAGATAATTTTTGATTCGATTCGATTTTTACCCTAGCTTCGATGTGATTCTACTCGATTCAATTCATTTCGATTCTTCTTGATTCAATTCTTTTCGATTCTTTTTGATTCGGTTTGATTCTTTTCGATTCCATTCGATTCTTTTCGATTCGATTTAATTGTTTTTGAATCCATTTGATTCGATCGATTATTTTCGATTCGACTCGATTGGATTCGATTCGGTTCGATTATCGATTCGATTCAATTCCAATTATTTTTGATTCGACTCGATTTGATTATTTTTTATTCAATTCGATTCAATTTTCGAATTCAGATGCCAATTCGATTCGATCTTCTCATTTCAATTCAATTCGATTCTTTCGAATTCGATTCGATTCGATTCTTTGTGTTCGATTCGGATTCTTTTCGATTGAGTCAATTCTTTTCAATTCGATTTGATATTCTTCGATTCGATTCTTTTCGATTCGATTCTTTTCGATTCGATTCTTCTCGAATCGATTCAATTCAATTCGATTTTTTTCGATTCGATTCTTTCAATTTGATTCGATTCTTTTCAATTTGATTCTTTTCGATTCGATTCGATTCGCCTCTTGTCGTTTCGATTCGATTCTTTCGATTTGATTCGATCGATCATTTGGATTCCACTTGTTACATTTCGATTCGAATCTTTTCGATTCGATTCGATTCAATTCTTTTGGATTTCATTGGATTGATTTAGATAATTTTTGATTCGATTCGATTTTTTACCCTAGCTTCGATGTGATTCTACTCGATTCAATTCATTTCGATTCTTCTTGATTCAATTCTTTTCGATTCTTTTTGATTCGGTTTGATTCTTTCGATTCCATTCGATTCTTTTCGATTCGATTTAATTGTTTTGAATCCATTTGATTCGATTCGATTATTTTCGATTCGACTCGATGGGATTCGATTCGGTTCGATTATCGATTCGATTCAATTCCAATTATTTTTGATTCGACTCGATTGATTATTTTTTATTCAATTCGATTCAATTATTTTCGATTCGATGCAATTCGATTCGATCTTCTCATTTCAATTCAATTCGATTCTTTCGAATTCGATTCGATTCGATTCTTTGTGTTTCGATTCGATTCTTTTTCGATTTGAGTCAATTCTTTTCAATTCGATTTGATATTCTTCGATTCGATTCTTTTCGATTCGATTCTTTTCGATTCGATTCGTTTCGATTCGATTCTTCGATTCGATTCGATTCTTTTCGATTCAATACGATTCGATCGATTCTTTTCAATGCGAATCAATTCGATTCCATTCTTTTGATTTCGATTCGATTCGATTCGATATTTTTATTTATTTTTTTTATTTTTATTTATTTATGATAGTCACAGAGAGAAAGAGAGAGAGGGGCAGAGACATAGGCAGTGGGGGAAGCAGGCTCCATGCACCGGGAGCCCGACATGGGATTCGATCCCGGGTCTCCAGGATCGCGCCCTGGGCCAAAGGCAGGCGGTAAACCGCTGGCACCACCCAGGGATCCCGATTCGATTCTTTTAGATTTGATTTGATAACGATTCTTTCAATTCGATTTGATTCGATTCGTTTCGATTCTCTTTTGATGTTTTGTGATTCGATCTTTTCAACCGATTTAATTCGATTCGATTCATTTCGATTCGAATGTTTCGATCCATTCTTTTTAATTCGATTCTTTTCGATTCGATTCGATTCGATTTTTTCTTTTCGCTTCTTTTCGATTCGATTCGATTCGCCTCTTTTCGTTTCGATTCTATGTTTTGGATTCGATTTGATTCCTTTCGTTTCGATTAGATTCTCTTCGATTCGATTCTTTCGATTCAGTTCTTTTCGATTCGGTTCGATTTGATTCTTCTCCATTCGATTCGATTCGATATAAGATTCTTTTCGTTCGATTCAATTCTGTTCGATTCTATTCGATTCGATTCGATTCGATTATTTTCAGTTCGATTCTTTTCGTTTCGATTCGATTCTGCTCGATTCTTTTCGATTTGATTCGATTCGATCATTTGGATTCAATTTGTTACATTTCGATTCGATTCTTTTCTATTCAGGTCGATTCGATTCTTTTGATTCAGTTCGATTCAATTCTTTTCAACTCAATTCGATTCGGTTCGATTCTTTTCGATTCGATATGATTCGATTCGATTCAACTCAACTCGATTCTTTTCGATTCGATTTTTTCGATTCGATTCCTTTCAATTCGATTCGATTGGATTCTTTTCGTTTCAATTAGATTCTTTTCGATTTACTTGATTCGAATCTTATCAATTCGATTCGGTACTGTTCGATTCGATTCTATTCAATTCAATTCGATTGGAATCGATTCTTTTCGATTTCAATTCGATTCGATTCGATACGATTCTTTTCGATTGTATTCGATTCGATTCTTTTCGGTTCTCTTCGATCGATTCTTTTCGATTCAATTCGATATGATTCGATTCTTTTCGATTCCATTCGATTCTTTTCTATTCGATTCGATTCGATTATTTTCGATTCAATTCGGTTTGATTCGATTATTTTCAACTCAATTCGATCGACTCGGTTCAATTATTTTCGATTCGATTCGATTCGATTTATTTTCGATTCGATAAGATTACTTTCGATTCGATTATTTTCGATTCGATTTCATTATTTTCAATTCAATTCATTTCGATGTTTTTCGATTCGATTCAATGCGAATCAACTATTTTCTATTAGATTCGCTTCAATTATTTTCTTTTTTTTCTAAATTTTTTATTTATTTATGATAGTCACAGAGAGAGGAGAGAGAGGCAGAGATAGGCAGAGGGAGAAGCAAGCTCCAAGCACCGGGAGCCCTATGTGGGATTTGATCCCGGGTCTCCAGGATCGCGCCCTGGGCCAAGGCAGGCACTAAACCGCTGCCCCTCCCAGGAATCCCCGCTTCAATTATTTCGATTTGATTTGATTCGGTTATTTTCAATTCGATTCCATTTGATTATTTTCATTTAGGTTCGGTACGATTCGATTCTATTATTTTCGATTCGATTCGTTTCGTATCCATTCGAATCGTTTGATTCCTTTCGGTTTTCGATTTGAATCGATTCTTTTCTTTTCGATTCGATTCTTTTCTATTCGGTTTGATTTTTTTGATTTGAATCGACTCGATTCTTTTGATTCAAGTATATAAGATTCGATCCGATTCTTTCGATTCAAATCGATACGATTCTTTTCGATTTGATTCGATTCGTTTTGATTCGACTCGATTCTTTTCGATTCAATGAAATACGGTCTATCTTTTCGATTCGATTTGATCTATTCAACGATTCGATATCTTTTTGATTCGATTCAACTCGATACTTTCAAATCGATCATTTCGATCGATTCGATTCGATTCTTTTCATTTCGATTCGATTCTTTTCGATTTTGATTCAATTCTTTTCAATTCGATTCGATTCGATTCTTTTCGTTTCGATTTGATTCTCTTCTATTTTATTTGATTCGATTCATTTCAATTAGATTCGATACTGTTCGATTCGATTCTTTTCGATTCAGGTCGATTGGAATCGATTCGATTCTTTCGGTTCTATTCGATTCGATTCGATACGATTCTCTTCGATTCGATTCTTTTCGGTCTGTTCGATTCGATTCTTTTCGATTCAGTTCGATTCGATTCTTTTGGACTCGATTCGATTCTTTGCGCTTTGATATGATTCGATTCGTTTCGACTTTTTTCGATTCGTGTCGATTCGAATCTCTTCGATTCTTTTGTATTCAATTCGATTCGATTGATTCTTTTCGATTCGATTCCATTCGATTCTATTCTTTTCGATTCTTTTCGATTCGATACGATTCGATTCGATTCTTTTTGATTCGATTTTTTTCGATTCGATTCTTTTCAATTTGATTCGATTCTTTTCAATTTGATTCTTTTCGATTCGATTCGATTCGCCTCTTGTCGTTTCGATTCGATTCTTTTTGATTCGATTCGATTCGATTCTTTTTGTTTCGATTATATTCTCTTCGATTCGATTCTTTTCGATTCGATTCGATTTGATACGATTCGCTTCTTTTCGATTCGATTCTTCTCGAATCGATTCAATTCAATTCGATTCTTTTCGATTTGATTCGATTCGATCATTTGGATTCCACTTGTTACATTTCGATTCGAATCTTTTCGATTCGATTCGATTCAATTCTTTTGGATTTCATTGGATTGAGTTAGATAATTTTTGATTCGATTCGATTCTTTTACCCTAGCTTCGATGTGATTCTACTCGATTCAATTCATTTCGATTCTTCTTGATTCAATTCTTTTCGATTCTTTTTGATTCGGTTTTGATTCTTTTCGATTCCATTCGATTCTTTTCGATTCGATTTAATTGTTTTTGAATCCATTTGATTCGATTCGATTATTTTCGATTCGACTCGATTGGATTCGATTCGGTTCGATTATCGATTCGATTCAATTCCAATTATTTTTGATTCGACTCGATTTGATTATTTTTTATTCAATTCGATTCAATTATTTTCGATTCGATGCAATTCGATTCGATTCTTCTCATTTCAATTCAATTCGATTCTTTCGAATTCGATTCGATTCGATTCTTTGTGTTTCGATTCGATCCTTTTCGATTTGAGTCAATTCTTTTCAATTCGATTTGATATTCTTCGATTCAATTCTTTTCGATTCGATTCGATTCTTTTCGATTCGATTCGATTCCATTCGATTCGATTCTTTTCGATTCAATACGATTCGATCGATTCTTTTCGATGCGAATCAATTCGATTCCATTCTTTTTGATTCGATTCGATTCGATTCTTTTAGATTTGATTTGATACGATTCTTTTCAATTCAATTTGATTCAATTCGATTCGTTTCGATTCGTTTCGATTCTCTTTGATGTTTTTTGATTCGATCTTTTCAACCGATTTAATTCGATTCGATTCATTTCGATTTGATTCGATTCGAATTTTTCGATTCTATTCTTTTCAATTCGATTCTTTTCGATTCGATTCGATTCGATTTTTTTCTATTCGCTTCTTTTCGATTCGATTCGATTCGCCTCTTTTCGTTTCGATTCTATTCTTTTGGATTCGATTTGATTCTTTTCGTTTCGATTAGATTCTCTTCGATTCGATTCTTTTCGATTCAGTTCTTTTCGATTCGGTTCGATTTGATTCTTCTCCATTCGATTCGATTCGATTCGATAAGATTCTTTTTCGTTCGATTCAATTCTATTCGATTCTATTCTATTCGATTCGATTCGATTATTTTCAGTTCGATTCTTTTCGTTCGATTCGATTCTGCTCGATTCTTTTCGATTTGATTCGATTCGATCATTTGGATTCAATTTGTTACATTTCGATTCGATTCTTTTCTATTCAGTTCGATTCGATTCTTTTTGATTCAGTTCGATTCGATTCTTTTCAATTCGATTCGATTCTTTCGATTTGATTCAATTCTTTTCAATTCGATTCGATTCGATTCTTTTCGTTTCGATTTTTTCAATTCGATTCCTTTCAATTCGATTCGATTGGATTCTTTTCGTTTCAATTAGATTCTTTTCGATTTTATTGATTCGAATCTTATCAATTCGATTCGGTACTGTTCGATTCGATTCTTTTCGATTCAGTTCGATTCGATTCTTTTTGATTCGATTCGATTCTTTTCGCTTTGATATGATTCGATTCGTTTCGACTTTTTTCGATTCGTGTCGATTCGAATCTATTCGATTATTTTCTATTCAATTCGATTCGATTGATTCTTTTCGATTCGATTCCATTCGATTCTATTCTTTTCAATTCGATTCGATTCGATATATTATCTTTTCGATTCGATTCGATTCGCCTCTTGTCGTTTCGATCGATTCTTTTTGATTCGATTCGATATTCGATTCTTTTTGTTTCGATTATATTTCTCTTTCGGATTCGATTCTTTTCGAGTTCGATCGATTCTTTTCGCTTCGATTCTTCTCGAATCGATTCAATTCAATTCGATTTTTTCGATTCGATTCTTTTCAATTTGATTCGATTTCTTTTCAATTTGATTCCTTTTCGATTCGATTCGATTCGCCCTCTTGTCGTTTCGATTCGATCTCTTTTTGATTCGATTTCGATTCGATTCTTTTTGTCGTTTATATTCTCTTCGATTCGATTCTTTTCGATTCGATTCGATTCTTTTCGATTCGATTCTTCTCAGAATCGCTTCAATTCAATTCGATTCTTTTCGACTTCGATTCTTTTCGATTTTATTCGATTCGATCATTTGGATCCATACTTGTTACATTCGATTCGAATCCTTTTCGATTCGATACGATTCAATTCTTTCTTGGATTTTCATTGGATTGATTTAGATAATGTTTGATTTCGTATTCGATTGTTTTACCCTAGGCTTCGATGTGATTCTACTCGATTCAATTCATTTCGATCTCTTCTTGATTCAATTCTTTTCGATTCTTTTTGATTCGGTTTGATTCTTTTCGATTCCATTCGATTCTTTTCGATTCGATTTAATTGTTTTTGAATCCATTTGATTCGATTCGATTATTTTCGATTCGACTCGATTGGATTCGATTCGGTTCGATTATCGATTCGATTCAATTCCAATTATTTTTGATTCGACTCGATTTGATTATTTTTTATTCAATTCGATTCAATTATTTTCGATTCGATGCAATTCGATTCGATTCTTCTCATTTCAATTCAATTCGATTCTTTCGAATTCGATTCGATTCGATTCTTTGTGTTTCGATTCGATTCTTTTCGATTTGAGTCAATTCTTTTCAATTCGATTTGATATTCTTCGATTCGATTCTTTTCGATTCGATTCTTTTCTATTCGATTCGTTTCGTTTCGATTCTTCGATTCGATTCGATCGATTCTTTTCGATTCAATACGATTCGATCGATTCTTTTCAATGCGAATCAATTCGATTCCATCTTTATATCGATTTTTATTTATTTTTTTTTATTTTTTACTTATTTATGATAGTCACAGAGAGAAAGAGAGAGAGGGGCAGAGAGACATAGGCAGTGGGAAGAAGCAGGCTCCATGCACCGGGAGCCCGACATGGGATTCGATCCGGGTCTCCAGGATCGCGCCCTGGGCCAAAGGCAGGCGGTAAACCGCTTGCACCACCCAGGGATCCCGATTCGATTCTTTTAGATTTGATTTGATACGATTCTTTCAATTCGATTTTGATTCGATTCGTTTCGATTCTCTTTGATGTTTTTTGATTTCGATCTTTTCAACCGATTTAATTCGATTCGATTCATTTCGATTCGAATGTTTCGATTCCTATTCTTTTTTAATTCGATCTTTCGATTCGATTCGATTGATTTTTTTCTTTTCGCTTCTTTTCGATTCGATTCGATTCGCCTCTTTTCGTTTCGATTCTATTGTTTTTGGATTCGATTTGATTCCTTCGTTTCGATTAGATTCTCTTCGATTCGATTCTTTTCGATTCAGTTCTTTTCGATTCGGTTCGATTTGATTCTTCTCCATTCGATTCGATTCGATTCGATAAGATTCTTTTCGTTCGATTCAATTCTGTTCGATTCGATTCTATTCGATTCGATTCGATTATTTTCAGTTCGATTCTTTTCGTTTCGATTCGATTCTGCTCGATTCTTTTCGATTTGATTCGATTCGATCATTTGGATTCAATTTGTTACATTTCGATTCGATTCTTTTCTATTCAGGTCGATTCGATTCTTTTTGATTCAGTTCGATTCAATTCTTTTCAACTCAATTCGATTCGGTTCGATTCTTTTCGATTCGATATGATTCGATTCGATTCAACTCAACTCGATTCTTTTCGATTCGATTTTTTCGATTCGATTCCTTTCAATTCGATTCGATTGGATTCTTTTCGTTTCAATTAGATTCTTTTCGATTTTACTTGATTCGAATCTTATCAATTCGATTCGGTACTGTTCGATTCGATTCTATTCAATTCAATTCGATTGGAATCGATTCTTTTCGATTCAATTCGATTCGATTCGATACGATTCTTTTCGATTGTATTCGATTCGATTCTTTTCGGTTCTCTTCGATTCGATTCTTTTCGATTCAATTCGATATGATTCGATTCTTTTCGATTCCATTCGATTCTTTTCTATTCGATTCGATTCGATTATTTTCGATTCAATTCGGTTTGATTCGATTATTTTCAACTCAATTCGATCGACTCGGTTCAATTATTTTCGATTCGATTCGATTCGATTATTTTCGATTCGATAAGATTACTTTCGATTCGATTATTTTCGATTCGATTTCATTATTTTCAATTCAATTCATTTCGATGTTTTTCGATTCGATTCAATGCGAATCAACTATTTTCTATTAGATTCGCTTCAATTATTTTCTTTTTTTTTCTAAATTTTTTATTTATTTATGATAGTCACAGAGAGAGAGAGAGAGGCAGAGATAGGCAGAGGGAGAAGCAAGCTCCAAGCACCGGGAGCCCTATGTGGGATTTGATCCCGGGTCTCCAGGATCGCGCCCTGGGCCAAAGGCAGGCACTAAACCGCTGCCCCTCCCAGGAATCCCCGCTTCAATTATTTTCGATTTGATTTGATTCGGTTATTTTCAATTCGATTCCATTTGATTATTTTCATTTCGGTTCGGTACGATTCGATTCTATTATTTTCGATTCGATTCGTTTCGTATCCATTCGAATCGTTTTGATTCCTTTCGGTTTTCGATTTGAATCGATTCTTTCTTTTCGATTCGATTCTTTTCTATTCGGTTTGATTTTTTTGATTTGAATCGACTCGATTCTTTTTGATTCAAGTATATAAGATTCGATCCGATTCTTCGATTCGATTCGATTCGATTCTTTTCGATTTGATTCGATTCGTTTTGATTCGACTCGATTCTTTTCGATTCAATTCTTTTCGATTCAATGAAATACGGTTCTATTCTTTTCGATTCGATTTGATTTGATTCTTTTTGATTCCATACGATTCGATTTGATTCTTTTCGATTTGATTCGATTCAACTCGATACTTTTCAAATCGATCATTTCGATCGATTCGATTCGATTCTTTTCATTTCGATTCGATTCTTTTCGATTTGATTCAATTCTTTTCAATTCGATTCGATTCGATTCTTTTCGTTTCGATTTGATTCTCTTCTATTTTATTTGATTCGATTCATTTCAATTAGATTCGATACTGTTCGATTCGATTCTTTTCGATTCAGGTCGATTGGAATCGATTCGATTCTTTCGGTTCTATTCGATTCGATTCGATACGATTCTCTTCGAATCGATTCTTTTCGGTCTGTTCGATTCGATTCTTTTCGATTCAGTTCGATTCGATTCTTTTGGACTCGATTCGATTCTTTGCGCTTTGATATGATTCGATTCGTTTCGACTTTTTTCGATTCGTGTCGATTCGAATCTATTCGATTCTTTTCTATTCAATTCGATTCGATTGATTCTTTTCGATTCGATTCCATTCGATTCTATTCTTTTCGATTCTTTTCGATTCGATACGATTCGATTCGATTCTTTTTGATTCGATTTTTTCGATTCGATTCTTTTCAATTTGATTCGATTCTTTTCAATTTGATTCTTTTCGATTCGATTCGATTCGCCTCTTGTCGTTTCGATTCGATTCTTTATGATTCGATTCGATTCGCCTCTTGTCGTTTCGATTCGATTCTTTTTGATTCGATTCGATTCGATTCTTTTTGTTTCGATTATATTCTCTTCGATTCGATTCTTTTCGATTCGATTCGATTTGATACGATTCGCTTCTTTTCGATTCGATTCTTCTCGAATCGATTCAATTCAATTCGATTCTTTTCGATTCGATTCTTTTCGATTTGATTCGATTCGATCATTTGGATTCCACTTGTTACATTTCGATTCGAATCTTTTCGATTCGATTCGATTCAATTCTTTTGGATTTCATTGGATTGAGTTAGATAATTTTTGATTCGATTCGATTCTTTTACCCTAGCTTCGATGTGATTCTACTCGATTCAATTCATTTCGATTCTTCTTGATTCAATTCTTTTCGATTCTTTTTGATTCGGTTTGATTCTTTTCGATTCCATTCGATTCTTTTCGATTCGATTTAATTGTTTTTGAATCCATTTGATTCGATTCGATTATTTTCGATTCGACTCGATTGGATTCGATTCGGTTCGATTATCGATTCGATTCAATTCCAATTATTTTTGATTCGACTCGATTTGATTATTTTTTATTCAATTCGATTCAATTATTTTCGATTCGATGCAATTCGATTCGATTCTTCTCATTTCAATTCAATTCGATTCTTTCGAATTCGATTCGATTCGATTCTTTGTGTTTCGATTCGATCCTTTTCGATTTGAGTCAATTCTTTTCAATTCGATTTGATATTCTTCGATTCAATTCTTTTCGATTCGATTCGATTCGATTCTTTTCGATTCGATTCGATTCCATTCGATTCGATTCTTTTCGATTCAATACGATTCGATCGATTCTTTTCGATGCGAATCAATTCGATTCCATTCTTTTTGATTCGATTCGATTCGATTCTTTTAGATTTGATTTGATACGATTCTTTTCAATTCGATTTGATTCAATTCGATTCGTTTCGATTCGTTTCGATTCTCTTTGATGTTTTTTGATTCGATCTTTTCAACCGATTTAATTCGATTCGATTCATTTCGATTTGATTCGATTCGAATTTTTCGATTCTATTCTTTTCAATTCGATTCTTTTCGATTCGATTCGATTCGATTTTTTTCTATTCGCTTCTTTTCGATTCGATTCGATTCGCCTCTTTTCGTTTCGATTCTATTCTTTTGGATTCGATTTGATTCTTTTCGTTTCGATTAGATTCTCTTCGATTCGATTCTTTTCGATTCAGTTCTTTTCGATTCGGTTCGATTTGATTCTTCTCCATTCGATTCGATTCGATTCTTTTCGATTCGATTCGATAAGATTCTTTTCGTTCGATTCAATTCTATTCGATTCTATTCTATTCGATTCGATTCGATTATTTTCAGTTCGATTCTTTTCGTTTCGATTCGATTCTGCTCGATTCTTTTCGATTTGATTCGATTCGATCATTTGGATTCAATTTGTTACATTTCGATTCGATTCTTTTCTATTCAGTTCGATTCGATTCTTTTTGATTCAGTTCGATTCGATTCTTTTCAATTCGATTCGATTCTTTTCGATTTGATTCAATTCTTTTCAATTCGATTCGATTCGATTCTTTTCGTTTCGATTTTTTCAATTCGATTCCTTTCAATTCGATTCGATTGGATTCTTTTCGTTTCAATTAGATTCTTTTCGATTTTATTTGATTCGAATCTTATCAATTCGATTCGGTACTGTTCGATTCGATTCTTTTCGATTCAGTTCGATTCGATTCTTTTTGATTCGATTCGATTCTTTTCGCTTTGATATGATTCGATTCGTTTCGACTTTTTTCGATTCGTGTCGATTCGAATCTATTCGATTCTTTTCTATTCAATTCGATTCGATTGATTCTTTTCGATTCGATTCCATTCGATTCTATTCTTTTCAATTCGATTCGATTCTTTTCGATTCGATTCGATTCTTTTTGATTCGATTTTTTCGATTCGATTCTTTTCAATTTGATTCGATTCTTTTCAATTTGATTCTTTTCGATTCGATTCGATTCGCCTCTTGTCGTTTCGATTCGATTCTTTTTGATTCGATTCGATTCGATTCTTTTTGTTTCGATTATATTCTCTTCGATTCGATTCTTTTCGATTCGATTCGATTCTTTTCGATTCGATTCTTCTCGAATCGATTCAATTCAATTCGATTCTTTTCGATTCGATTCTTTTCGATTTGATTCGATTCGATCATTTGGATTCCACTTGTTACATTTCGATTCGAATCTTTTCGATTCGATTCGATTCAATTCTTTTGGATTTCATTGGATTGATTTAGATAATTTTTGATTCGATTCGATTTTTTACCCTAGCTTCGATGTGATTCTACTCGATTCAATTCATTTCGATTCTTCTTGATTCAATTCTTTTCGATTCTTTTTGATTCGGTTTGATTCTTTTCGATTCCATTCGATTCTTTTCGATTCGATTTGTTTTTGAATCCATTTGATTCGATTCGATTATTTTCGATTCGACTCGATTGGATTCGATTCGGTTCGATTATCGATTCGATTCAATTCCAATTATTTTTGATTCGACTCGATTTGATTATTTTTTATTCAATTCGATTCAATTATTTTCGATTCGATGCAATTCGATTCGATTCTTCTCATTTCAATTCAATTCGATTCTTTCGAATTCGATTCGATTCGATTCTTTGTGTTTCGATTCGATTCTTTTCGATTTGAGTCAATTCTTTTCAATTCGATTTGATATTCTTCGATTCGATTCTTTTCGATTCGATTCTTTTCTATTCGATTCGTTTCGTTCGATTCTTCGATTCGATTCGATTCGATTCGATTCTTTTCGATTCAATACGATTCGATCGATTCTTTTCAATGCGAATCAATTCGATTCCATTCTTTTTGATTCGATTCGATTCGATTCGATTATTTTTATTTATTTTTTTTATTTTTATTTATTTATGATAGTCACAGAGAGAAAGAGAGAGAGGGGCAGAGACATAGGCAGTGGGAGAAGCAGGCTCCATGCACCGGGAGCCCGACATGGGATTCGATCCCGGGTCTCCAGGATCGCGCCCTGGGCCAAAGGCAGGCGGTAAACCGCTGCACCACCCAGGGATCCCGATTCGATTCTTTTAGATTTGATTTGATACGATTCTTTTCAATTCGATTTGATTCGATTCGATTCGTTTTGATTCTCTTTGATGTTCTTTGATTCGATCTTTTCAACCGATTTAATTCGATTCGATTCATTTCGATTCGAATGTTTCGATTCTATTCTTTTTAATTCGATTCTTTTCGATTCGATTCGATTGGATTTTTTTCTTTTCGCTTCTTTTCGATTCGATTCGATTCGCCTCTTTTCGTTTCGATTCTATTGTTTTGGATTCGATTTGATTCCTTTCGTTTCGATTAGATTCTCTTCGATTCGATTCTTTTCGATTCAGTTCTTTTCGATTCGGTTCGATTTGATTCTTCTCCATTCGATTCGATTCGATTCGATAAGATTCTTTTCGTTCGATTCAATTCTGTTCGATTCTATTCGATTCGATTCGATTCGATTATTTTCAGTTCGATTCTTTTCGTTTCGATTCGATTCTGCTCGATTCTTTTCGATTTGATTCGATTCGTTCATTTGGATTCAATTTGTTACATTTCGATTCGATTCTTTTCTATTCAGGTCGATTCGATTCTTTTTGATTCAGTTCGATTCAATTCTTTTCAACTCAATTCGATTCGGTTCGATTCTTTTCGATTCGATATGATTCGATTCGATTCAACTCAACTCGATTCTTTTCGATTCGATTTTTTCGATTCGATTCCTTTCAATTCGATTCGATTGGATTCTTTTCGTTTCAATTAGATTCTTTTCGATTTTACTTGATTCGAATCTTATCAATTCGATTCGGTACTGTTCGATTCGATTCTATTCAATTCAATTCGATTGGAATCGATTCTTTTCGATTCAATTCGATTCGATTCGATACGATTCTTTTCGATTGTATTCGATTCGATTCTTTTCGGTTCTCTTCGATTCGATTCTTTTCGATTCAATTCGATATGATTCGATTCTTTTCGATTCCATTCGATTCTTTTCTATTCGATTCGATTCGATTATTTTCGATTCAATTCGGTTTGATTCGATTATTTTCAACTCAATTCGATCGACTCGGTTCAATTATTTTCGATTCGATTCGATTCGATTATTTTCGATTCGATAAGATTACTTTCGATTCGATTATTTTCGATTCGATTTCATTATTTTCAATTCAATTCATTTCGATGTTTTTCGATTCGATTCAATGCGAATCAACTATTTTCTAGTAGATTCGCTTCAATTATTTTCTTTTTTTTTCTAAATTTTTTATTTATTTATGATAGTCACAGAGAGAGAGAGAGAGGCAGAGATAGGCAGAGGGAGAAGCAAGCTCCAAGCACCGGGAGCCCTATGTGGGATTTGATCCCGGGTCTCCAGGATCACGCCCTGGGCCAAAGGCAGGCACTAAACCGCTGCCCCTCCCAGGAATCCCCGCTTCAATTATTTTCGATTTGATTTGATTCGGTTATTTTCAATTCGATTCCATTTGATTATTTTCATTTCGGTTCGGTACGATTCGATTCTATTATTTTCGATTCGATTCGTTTCGTATCCATTCGAATCGTTTTGATTCCTTTCGGTTTTCGATTTGAATCGATTCTTTTCTTTTCGATTCGATTCTTTTCTATTCGGTTTGATTTTTTGATTTGAATCGACTCGATTCTTTTTGATTCAAGTATATAAGATTCGATCCGATTCTTTTCGATTCAAATCGATACGATTCTTTTCGATTTGATTCGATTCGTTTTGATTCGACTCGATTCTTTTCGATTCAATTCTTTTCGATTCAATGAAATACGGTTCTATTCTTTTCGATTCGATTTGATTTGATTCTTTTTGATTCCATACGATTCGATTTGATTCTTTTCGATTTGATTCGATTCAACTCGATACTTTTCAAATCGATCATTTCGATCGATTCGATTCGATTCTTTTCATTTCGATTCGATTCTTTTCGATTTGATTCAATTCTTTTCAATTCGATTCGATTCGATTCTTTTCGTTTCGATTTGATTCTCTTCTATTTTATTTGATTCGATTCATTTCAATTAGATTCGATACTGTTCGATTCGATTCTTTTCGATTCAGGTCGATTGGAATCGATTCGATTCTTTCGGTTCTATTCGATTCGATTCGATACGATTCTCTTCGATTCGATTCTTTTCGGTCTGTTCGATTCGATTCTTTTCGATTCAGTTCGATTCGATTCTTTTGGACTCGATTCGATTCTTTGCGCTTTGATATGATTCGATTCGTTTCGACTTTTTTCGATTCGTGTCGATTCGAATCTATTCGATTCTTTTCTATTCAATTCGATTCGATTGATTCTTTTCGATTCGATTCCATTCGATTCTATTCTTTTCAATTCGATTCGATTCTTTTCGATTCGATTCGATTCTTTTTGATTCGATTTTTTCGATTCGATTCTTTTCAATTTGATTCGATTCTTTTCAATTTGATTCTTTTCGATTCGATTCGATTCGCCTCTTGTCGTTTCGATTCGATTCTTTTTGATTCGATTCGATTCGATTCTTTTTGTTTCGATTATATTCTCTTCGATTCGATTCTTTTCGATTCGATTCGATTCTTTTCGATTCGATTCTTCTCGAATCGATTCAATTCAATTCGATTCTTTTCGATTCGATTCTTTTCGATTTGATTCGATTCGATCATTTGGATTCCACTTGTTACATTTCGATTCGAATCTTTTCGATTCGATTCGATTCAATTCTTTTGGATTTCATTGGATTGATTTAGATAATTTTTGATTCGATTCGATTTTTTACCCTAGCTTCGATGTGATTCTACTCGATTCAATTCATTTCGATTCTTCTTGATTCAATTCTTTTCGATTCTTTTTGATTCGGTTTGATTCTTTTCGATTCCATTCGATTCTTTTCGATTCGATTTAATTGTTTTTGAATCCATTTGATTCGATTCGATTATTTTCGATTCGACTCGATTGGATTCGATTCGGTTCGATTATCGATTCGATTCAATTCCAATTATTTTTGATTCGACTCGATTTGATTATTTTTTATTCAATTCGATTCAATTATTTTCGATTCGATGCAATTCGATTCGATTCTTCTCATTTCAATTCAATTTGATTCTTTCGAATTCGATTCGATTCGATTCTTTGTGTTTCGATTCGATTCTTTTCGATTTGAGTCAATTCTTTTCAATTCGATTTGATATTCTTCGATTCGATTCTTTTCGATTCGATTCTTTTCTATTCGATTCGTTTCGTTTCGATTCTTCGATTCGATTCGATTCGATTCGATTCTTTTCGATTCAATACGATTCGATCGATTCTTTTCAATGCGAATCAATTCGATTCCATTCTTTTTGATTCGATTCGATTCGATTCGATTATTTTTATTTATTTTTTTTATTTTTATTTATTTATGATAGTCACAGAGAGAAAGAGAGAGAGGGGCAGAGACATAGGCAGTGGGAGAAGCAGGCTCCATGCACCGGGAGCCCGACATGGGATTCGATCCCGGGTCTCCAGGATCGCGCCCTGGGCCAAAGGCAGGCGGTAAACCGCTGCACCACCCAGGGATCCCGATTCGATTCTTTTAGATTTGATTTGATACGATTCTTTTCAATTCGATTTGATTCGATTCGATTCGTTTTGATTCTCTTTGATGTTCTTTGATTCGATCTTTTCAACCGATTTAATTCGATTCGATTCATTTCGATTCGAATGTTTCGATTCTATTCTTTTTAATTCGATTCTTTTCGATTCGATTCGATTGGATTTTTTTCTTTTCGCTTCTTTTCGATTCGATTCGATTCGCCTCTTTTCGTTTCGATTCTATTGTTTTGGATTCGATTTGATTCCTTTCGTTTCGATTAGATTCTCTTCGATTCGATTCTTTTCGATTCAGTTCTTTTCGATTCGTTTCGATTTGATTCTTCTCCATTCGATTCGATTCGATTCGATAAGATTCTTTTCGTTCGATTCAATTCTGTTCGATTCGATTCGATTCGATTATTTTCAGTTCGATTCTTTTCGTTTCGATTCGATTCTGCTCGATTCTTTTCGATTTGATTCGATTCGTTCATTTGGATTCAATTTGTTACATTTCGATTCGATTCTTTTCTATTCAGGTCGATTCGATTCTTTTTGATTCAGTTCGATTCAATTCTTTTCAACTCAATTCGATTCGGTTCGATTCTTTTCGATTCGATATGATTCGATTCGATTCAACTCAACTCGATTCTTTTCGATTCGATTTTTTCGATTCGATTCCTTTCAATTCGATTCGATTGGATTCTTTTCATTTCAATTAGATTCTTTTCGATTTTACTTGATTCGAATCTTATCAATTCGATTCGGTACTGTTCGATTCGATTCTATTCAATTCAATTCGATTGGAATCGATTCTTTTCGATTCAATTCGATTCGATTCGATACGATTCTTTTCGATTGTATTCGATTCGATTCTTTTCGGTTCTCTTCGATTCGATTCTTTTCGATTCAATTCGATATGATTCGATTCTTTTCGATTCCATTCGATTCTTTTCTATTCGATTCGATTCGATTATTTTCGATTCAATTCGGTTTGATTCGATTATTTTCAACTCAATTCGATCGACTCGGTTCAATTATTTTCGATTCGATTCGATTCGATTATTTTCGATTCGATAAGATTACTTTCGATTCGATTATTTTCGATTCGATTTCATTATTTTCAATTCAATTCATTTCGATGTTTTTCGATTCGATTCAATGCGAATCAACTATTTTCTAGTAGATTCGCTTCAATTATTTTCTTTTTTTTTCTAAATTTTTTATTTATTTATGATAGTCACAGAGAGAGAGAGAGAGGCAGAGATAGGCAGAGGGAGAAGCAAGCTCCAAGCACCGGGAGCCCTATGTGGGATTTGATCCCGGGTCTCCAGGATCGCGCCCTGGGCCAAAGGCAGGCACTAAACCGCTGCCCCTCCCAGGAATCCCCGCTTCAATTATTTTCGATTTGATTTGATTCGGTTATTTTCAATTCGATTCCATTTGATTATTTTCATTTCGGTTCGGTACGATTCGATTCTATTATTTTCGATTCGATTCGTTTCGTATCCATTCGAATCGTTTTGATTCCTTTCGGTTTTCGATTTGAATCGATTCTTTTCTTTTCGATTCGATTCTTTTCTATTCGGTTTGATTTTTTGATTTGAATCGACTCGATTCTTTTTGATTCAAGTATATAAGATTCGATCCGATTCTTTTCGATTCAAATCGATACGATTCTTTTCGATTTGATTCGATTCGTTTTGATTCGACTCGATTCTTTTCGATTCAATTCTTTTCGATTCAATGAAATACGGTTCTATTCTTTTCGATTCGATTTGATTTGATTCTTTTTGATTCCATACGATTCGATTTGATTCTTTTCGATTTGTTTCGATTCAACTCGATACTTTTCAAATCGATCATTTCGATCGATTCGATTCGATTCTTTTCATTTCGATTCGATTCTTTTCGATTTGATTCAATTCTTTTCAATTCGATTCGATTCGATTCTTTTCGTTTCGATTTGATTCTCTTCTATTTTATTTGATTCGATTCATTTCAATTAGATTCGATACTGTTCGATTCGATTCTTTTCGATTCAGGTCGATTGGAATCGCTTCGATTCTTTCGGTTCTATTCGATTCGATTCGATACGATTCTCTTCGATTCGATTCTTTTCGGTCTGTTCGATTCGATTCTTTTCGATTCAGTTCGATTCGATTCTTTTGGACTCGATTCGATTCTTTGCGCTTTGATATGATTCGATTCGTTTCGACTTTTTTCGATTCGTGTCGATTCGAATCTATTCGATTCTTTTCTATTCAATTCGATTCGATTGATTCTTTTCGATTCGATTCCATTCGATTCTATTCTTTTCAATTCGATTCGATTCTTTTCGATTCGATTCGATTCTTTTTGATTCGATTTTTTCGATTCGATTCTTTTCAATTTGATTCGATTCTTTTCAATTTGATTCTTTTCGATTCGATTCGATTCGCCTCTTGTCGTTTCGATTCGATTCTTTTTGATTCGATTCGATTCGATTCTTTTTGTTTCGATTATATTCTCTTCGATTCGATTCTTTTCGATTCGATTCGATTCTTTTCGATTCGATTCTTCTCGAATCGATTCAATTCAATTCGATTCTTTTCGATTCGATTCTTTTCGATTTGATTCGATTCGATCATTTGGATTCCACTTGTTACATTTCGATTCGAATCTTTTCGATTCGATTCGATTCAATTCTTTTGGATTTCATTGGATTGATTTAGATAATTTTTGATTCGATTCGATTTTTTACCCTAGCTTCGATGTGATTCTACTCGATTCAATTCATTTCGATTCTTCTTGATTCAATTCTTTTCGATTCTTTTTGATTCGGTTTGATTCTTTTCGATTCCATTCGATTCTTTTCGATTCGATTTAATTGTTTTTGAATCCATTTGATTCGATTCGATTATTTTCGATTCGACTCGATTGGATTCGATTCGGTTCGATTATCGATTCGATTCAATTCCAATTATTTTTGATTCGACTCGATTTGATTATTTTTTATTCAATTCGATTCAATTATTTTCGATTCGATGCAATTCGATTCGATTCTTCTCATTTCAATTCAATTCGATTCTTTCGAATTCGATTCGATTCGATTCTTTGTGTTTCGATTCGATTCTTTTCGATTTGAGTCAATTCTTTTCAATTCGATTTGATATTCTTCGATTCGATTCTTTTCGATTCGATTCTTTTCTATTCGATTCGTTTCGTTTCGATTCTTCGATTCGATTCGATTCGATTCGATTCTTTTCGATTCAATACGATTCGATCGATTCTTTTCAATGCGAATCAATTCGATTCCATTCTTTTTGATTCGATTCGATTCGATTCGATTATTTTTATTTATTTTTTTTATTTTTATTTATTTATGATAGTCACAGAGAGAAAGAGAGAGAGGGGCAGAGACATAGGCAGTGGGAGAAGCAGGCTCCATGCACCGGGAGCCCGACATGGGATTCGATCCCGGGTCTCCAGGATCGCGCCCTGGGCCAAAGGCAGGCGGTAAACCGCTGCACCACCCAGGGATCCCGATTCGATTCTTTTAGATTTGATTTGATACGATTCTTTTCAATTCGATTTGATTCGATTCGATTCGTTTCGATTCTCTTTGATGTTCTTTGATTCGATCTTTTCAACCGATTTAATTCGATTCGATTCATTTCGATTCGAATGTTTCGATTCTATTCTTTTTAATTCGATTCTTTTCGATTCGATTCGATTGGATTTTTTTCTTTTCGCTTCTTTTCGATTCGATTCGATTCGCCTCTTTTCGTTTCGATTCTATTGTTTTGGATTCGATTTGATTCCTTTCGTTTCGATTAGATTCTCTTCGATTCGATTCTTTTCGATTCAGTTCTTTTCGATTCGGTTCGATTTGATTCTTCTCCATTCGATTCGATTCGATTCGATAAGATTCTTTTCGTTCGATTCAATTCTGTTCGATTCTATTCGATTCGATTCGATTATTTTCAGTTCGATTCTTTTCGTTTCGATTCGATTCTGCTCGATTCTTTTCGATTTGATTCGATTCGTTCATTTGGATTCAATTTGTTACATTTCGATTCGATTCTTTTCTATTCAGGTCGATTCGATTCTTTTTGATTCAGTTCGATTCAATTCTTTTCAACTCAATTCGATTCGGTTCGATTCTTTTCGATTCGATATGATTCGATTCGATTCAACTCAACTCGATTCTTTTCGATTCGATTTTTTCGATTCGATTCCTTTCAATTCGATTCGATTGGATTCTTTTCGTTTCAATTAGATTCTTTTCGATTTTACTTGATTCGAATCTTATCAATTCGATTCGGTACTGTTCGATTCGATTCTATTCAATTCAATTCGATTGGAATCGATTCTTTTCGATTCAATTCGATTCGATTCGATACGATTCTTTTCGATTGTATTCGATTCGATTCTTTTCGGTTCTCTTCGATTCGATTCTTTTCGATTCAATTCGATATGATTCGATTCTTTTCGATTCCATTCGATTCTTTTCTATTCGATTCGATTCGATTATTTTCGATTCAATTCGGTTTGATTCGATTATTTTCAACTCAATTCGATCGACTCGGTTCAATTATTTTCGATTCGATTCGATTCGATTATTTTCGATTCGATAAGATTACTTTCGATTCGATTATTTTCGATTCGATTTCATTATTTTCAATTCAATTCATTTCGATGTTTTTCGATTCGATTCAATGCGAATCAACTATTTTCTAGTAGATTCGCTTCAATTATTTTCTTTTTTTTTCTAAATTTTTTATTTATTTATGATAGTCACAGAGAGAGAGAGAGAGGCAGAGATAGGCAGAGGGAGAAGCAAGCTCCAAGCACCGGGAGCCCTATGTGGGATTTGATCCCGGGTCTCCAGGATCGCGCCCTGGGCCAAAGGCAGGCACTAAACCGCTGCCCCTCCCAGGAATCCCCGCTTCAATTATTTTCGATTTGATTTGATTCGGTTATTTTCAATTCGATTCCATTTGATTATTTTCATTTCGGTTCGGTACGATTCGATTCTATTATTTTCGATTCGATTCGTTTCGTATCCATTCGAATCGTTTTGATTCCTTTCGGTTTTCGATTTGAATCGATTCTTTTCTTTTCGATTCGATTCTTTTCTATTCGGTTTGATTTTTTGATTTGAATCGACTCGATTCTTTTTGATTCAAGTATATAAGATTCGATCCGATTCTTTTCGATTCAAATCGATACGATTCTTTTCGATTTGATTCGATTCGTTTTGATTCGACTCGATTCTTTTCGATTCAATTCTTTTCGATTCAATGAAATACGGTTCTATTCTTTTCGATTCGATTTGATTTGATTCTTTTTGATTCCATACGATTCGATTTGATTCTTTTCGATTTGATTCGATTCAACTCGATACTTTTCAAATCGATCATTTCGATCGATTCGATTCGATTCTTTTCATTTCGATTCGATTCTTTTCGATTTGATTCAATTCTTTTCAATTCGATTCGATTCGATTCTTTTCGTTTCGATTTGATTCTCTTCTATTTTATTTGATTCGATTCATTTCAATTAGATTCGATACTGTTCGATTCGATTCTTTTCGATTCAGGTCGATTGGAATCGATTCGATTCTTTCGGTTCTATTCGATTCGATTCGATACGATTCTCTTCGATTCGATTCTTTTCGGTCTGTTCGATTCGATTCTTTTCGATTCAGTTCGATTCGATTCTTTTGGACTCGATTCGATTCTTTGCGCTTTGATATGATGCGATTCGTTTCAACTTTTTTCGATTCGTGTCGATTCGAATCTATTCGATTCTTTTCTATTCAATTCGATTCGATTGATTCTTTTCGATTCGATTCCATTCGATTCTATTCTTTTCGATTCTTTTCGATTCGATACGATTCGATTCGATTCTTTTTGATTCGATTTTTTCGATTCGATTCTTTTCAATTTGATTCGATTCTTTTCAATTTGATTCTTTTCGATTCGATTCGATTCGCCTCTTGTCGTTTCGATTCGATTCTTTTTGATTCGATTCGATTCGATTCTTTTTGTTTCGATTATATTCTCTTCGATTCGATTCTTTTCGATTCGATTCGATTTGATACGATTCGCTTCTTTTCGATTCGATTCTTCTCGAATCGATTCAATTCAATTCGATTCTTTTCGATTTGATTCGATTCGATCATTTGGATTCCACTTGTTACATTTCGATTCGAATCTTTTCGATTCGATTCGATTCAATTCTTTTGGATTTCATTGGATTGAGTTAGATAATTTTTGATTCGATTCGATTCTTTTACCCTAGCTTCGATGTGATTCTACTCGATTCAATTCATTTCGATTCTTCTTGATTCAATTCTTTTCGATTCTTTTTGATTCGGTTTGATTGTTTTCGATTCCATTCGATTCTTTTCGATTCGATTTAATTGTTTTTGAATCCATTTGATTCGATTCGATTATTTTCGATTCGACTCGATTGGATTCGATTCGGTTCGATTATCGATTCGATTCAATTCCAATTATTTTTGATTCGACTCGATTTGATTATTTTTTATTCAATTCGATTCAATTATTTTCGATTCGATGCAATTCGATTCGATTCTTCTCATTTCAATTCAATTCGATTCTTTCGAATTCGATTCGATTCGATTCTTTGTGTTTCGATTCGATCCTTTTCGATTTGAGTCAATTCTTTTCAATTCGATTTGATATTCTTCGATTCAATTCTTTTCGATTCGATTCGATTCTTTTCGATTCGATTCGATTCCATTCGATTCGATTCTTTTCGATTCAATACGATTCGATCGATTCTTTTCGATGCGAATCAATTCGATTCCATTCTTTTTGATTCGATTCGATTCTTTTAGATTTGATTTGATACGATTCTTTTCAATTCAATTTGATTCAATTCGATTCGTTTCGATTCGTTTCGATTCTCTTTGGTTTTTTGATTCGATCTTTTCAACCGATTTAATTCGATTCGATTCATTTCGATTTGATTCGATTCGAATTTTTCGATTCTATTCTTTTCAATTCGATTCTTTTCGATTCGATTCGATTCGATTTTTTTCTATTCGCTTCTTTTCGATTCGATTCGATTCGCCTCTTTTCGTTTCGATTCTATTCTTTTGGATTCGATTTGATTCTTTTCGTTTCGATTAGATTCTCTTCGATTCGATTCTTTTCGATTCAGTTCTTTTCGATTCGGTTCGATTTGATTCTTCTCCATTCGATTCGATTCGATTCGATAAGATTCTTTTCGTTCGATTCAATTCTATTCGATTCTATTCTATTCGATTCGATTCGATTATTTTCAGTTCGATTCTTTTCGTTTCGATTCGATTCTGCTCGATTCTTTTCGATTTGATTCGATTCGATCATTTGGATTCAATTTGTTACATTTCGATTCGATTCTTTTCTATTCAGTTCGATTCGATTCTTTTTGATTCAGTTCGATTCGATTCTTTTCAATTCGATTCGATTCTTTTCGATTTGATTCAATTCTTTTCAATTCGATTCGATTCGATTCTTTTCGTTTCGATTTTTTCAATTCGATTCCTTTCAATTCGATTCGATTGGATTCTTTTCGTTTCAATTAGATTCTTTTCGATTTTATTTGATTCGAATCTTATCAATTCGATTCGGTACTGTTCGATTCGATTCTTTTCGATTCAGTTCGATTCGATTCTTTTTGATTCGATTCGATTCTTTTCGCTTTGATATGATTCGATTCGTTTCGACTTTTTTCGATTCGTGTCGATTCGAATCTATTCGATTCTTTTCTATTCAATTCGATTCGATTGATTCTTTTCGATTCGATTCCATTCGATTCTATTCTTTTCAATTCGATTCGATTCTTTTCGATTCGATTCGATTCTTTTTGATTCGATTTTTTCGATTCGATTCTTTTCAATTTGATTCGATTCTTTTCAATTTGATTCTTTTCGATTCGATTCGATTCGCCTCTTGTCGTTTCGATTCGATTCTTTTTGATTCGATTCGATTCGATTCTTTTTGTTTCGATTATATTCTCTTCGATTCGATTCTTTTCGATTCGATTCGATTCTTTTCGATTCGATTCTTCTCGAATCGATTCAATTCAATTCGATTCTTTTCGATTCGATTCTTTTCGATTTGATTCGATTCGATCATTTGGATTCCACTTGTTACATTTCGATTCGAATCTTTTCGATTCGATTCGATTCAATTCTTTTGGATTTCATTGGATTGATTTAGATAATTTTTGATTCGATTCGATTTTTTACCCTAGCTTCGATGTGATTCTACTCGATTCAATTCATTTCGATTCTTCTTGATTCAATTCTTTTCGATTCTTTTTGATTCGGTTTGATTCTTTTCGATTCCATTCGATTCTTTTCGATTCGATTTAATTGTTTTTGAATCCATTTGATTCGATTCGATTATTTTCGATTCGACTCGATTGGATTCGATTCGGTTCGATTATCGATTCGATTCAATTCCAATTATTTTTGATTCGACTCGATTTGATTATTTTTTATTCAATTCGATTCAATTATTTTCGATTCGATGCAATTCGATTCGATTCTTCTCATTTCAATTCAATTCGATTCTTTCGAATTCGATTCGATTCGATTCTTTGTGTTTCGATTCGATTCTTTTCGATTTGAGTCAATTCTTTTCAATTCGATTTGATATTCTTCGATTCGATTCTTTTCGATTCGATTCTTTTCTATTCGATTCGTTTCGTTTCGATTCTTCGATTCGATTCGATTCGATTCGATTCTTTTCGATTCAATACGATTCGATCGATTCTTTTCAATGCGAATCAATTCGATTCCATTCTTTTTGATTCGATTCGATTCGATTCGATTATTTTTATTTATTTTTTTTATTTTTATTTATTTATGATAGTCACAGAGAGAAAGAGAGAGAGGGGCAGAGACATAGGCAGTGGGAGAAGCAGGCTCCATGCACCGGGAGCCCGACATGGGATTCGATCCCGGGTCTCCAGGATCGCGCCCTGGGCCAAAGGCAGGCGGTAAACCGCTGCACCACCCAGGGATCCCGATTCGATTCTTTTAGATTTGATTTGATACGATTCTTTTCAATTCGATTTGATTCGATTCGATTCGTTTCGATTCTCTTTGATGTTCTTTGATTCGATCTTTTCAACCGATTTAATTCGATTCGATTCATTTCGATTCGAATGTTTCGATTCTATTCTTTTTAATTCGATTCTTTTCGATTCGATTCGATTGGATTTTTTTCTTTTCGCTTCTTTTCGATTCGATTCGATTCGCCTCTTTTCGTTTCGATTCTATTGTTTTGGATTCGATTTGATTCCTTTCGTTTCGATTAGATTCTCTTCGATTCGATTCTTTTCGATTCAGTTCTTTTCGATTCGGTTCGATTTGATTCTTCTCCATTCGATTCGATTCGATTCGATAAGATTCTTTTCGTTCGATTCAATTCTGTTCGATTCGATTCGATTCGATTATTTTCAGTTCGATTCTTTTCGTTTCGATTCGATTCTGCTCGATTCTTTTCGATTTGATTCGATTCGTTCATTTGGATTCAATTTGTTACATTTCGATTCGATTCTTTTCTATTCAGGTCGATTCGATTCTTTTTGATTCAGTTCGATTCAATTCTTTTCAACTCAATTCGATTCGGTTCGATTCTTTTCGATTCGATATGATTCGATTCGATTCAACTCAACTCGATTCTTTTCGATTCGATTTTTTCGATTCGATTCCTTTCAATTCGATTCGATTGGATTCTTTTCGTTTCAATTAGATTCTTTTCGATTTTACTTGATTCGAATCTTATCAATTCGATTCGGTACTGTTCGATTCGATTCTATTCAATTCAATTCGATTGGAATCGATTCTTTTCGATTCAATTCGATTCGATTCGATACGATTCTTTTCGATTGTATTCGATTCGATTCTTTTCGGTTCTCTTCGATTCGATTCTTTTCGATTCAATTCGATATGATTCGATTCTTTTCGATTCCATTCGATTCTTTTCTATTCGATTCGATTCGATTATTTTCGATTCAATTCGGTTTGATTCGATTATTTTCAACTCAATTCGATCGACTCGGTTCAATTATTTTCGATTCGATTCGATTCGATTATTTTCGATTCGATAAGATTACTTTCGATTCGATTATTTTCGATTCGATTTCATTATTTTCAATTCAATTCATTTCGATGTTTTTCGATTCGATTCAATGCGAATCAACTATTTTCTAGTAGATTCGCTTCAATTATTTTCTTTTTTTTTCTAAATTTTTTATTTATTTATGATAGTCACAGAGAGAGAGAGAGAGGCAGAGATAGGCAGAGGGAGAAGCAAGCTCCAAGCACCGGGAGCCCTATGTGGGATTTGATCCCGGGTCTCCAGGATCGCGCCCTGGGCCAAAGGCAGGCACTAAACCGCTGCCCCTCCCAGGAATCCCCGCTTCAATTATTTTCGATTTGATTTGATTCGGTTATTTTCAATTCGATTCCATTTGATTATTTTCATTTCGGTTCGGTACGATTCGATTCTATTATTTTCGATTCGATTCGTTTCGTATCCATTCGAATCGTTTTGATTCCTTTCGGTTTTCGATTTGAATCGATTCTTTTCTTTTCGATTCGATTCTTTTCTATTCGGTTTGATTTTTTGATTTGAATCGACTCGATTCTTTTTGATTCAAGTATATAAGATTCGATCCGATTCTTTTCGATTCAAATCGATACGATTCTTTTCGATTTGATTCGATTCGTTTTGATTCGACTCGATTCTTTTCGATTCAATTCTTTTCGATTCAATGAAATACGGTTCTATTCTTTTCGATTCGATTTGATTTGATTCTTTTTGATTCCATACGATTCGATTTGATTCTTTTCGATTTGATTCGATTCAACTCGATACTTTTCAAATCGATCATTTCGATCGATTCGATTCGATTCTTTTCATTTCGATTCGATTCTTTTCGATTTGATTCAATTCTTTTCAATTCGATTCGATTCGATTCTTTTCGTTTCGATTTGATTCTCTTCTATTTTATTTGATTCGATTCATTTCAATTAGATTCGATACTGTTCGATTCGATTCTTTTCGATTCAGGTCGATTGGAATCGATTCGATTCTTTCGGTTCTATTCGATTCGATTCGATACGATTCTCTTCGATTCGATTCTTTTCGGTCTGTTCGATTCGATTCTTTTCGATTCAGTTCGATTCGATTCTTTTGGACTCGATTCGATTCTTTGCGCTTTGATATGATTCGATTCGTTTCGACTTTTTTCGATTCGTGTCGATTCGAATCTATTCGATTCTTTTCTATTCAATTCGATTCGATTGATTCTTTTCGATTCGAATTCCATTCGATTCTATTCTTTTCGATTCTTTTCGATTCGATACGATTCGATTCGATTCTTTTTGATTCGATTTTTTCGATTCGATTCTTTTCAATTTGATTCGATTCTTTTCAATTTGATTCTTTTCGATTCGATTCGATTCGCCTCTTGTCGTTTCGATTCGATTCTTTTTGATTCGATTCGATTCGATTCTTTTTGTTTCGATTATATTCTCTTCGATTCGATTCTTTTCGATTCGATTCGATTTGATACGATTCGCTTCTTTTCGATTCGATTCTTCTCGAATCGATTCAATTCAATTCGATTCTTTTCGATTCGATTCTTTTCGATTTGATTCGATTCGATCATTTGGATTCCACTTGTTACATTTCGATTCGAATCTTTTCGATTCGATTCGATTCAATTCTTTTGGATTTCATTGGATTGAGTTAGATAATTTTTGATTCGATTCGATTCTTTTACCCTAGCTTCGATGTGATTCTACTCGATTCAATTCATTTCGATTCTTCTTGATTCAATTCTTTTCGATTCTTTTTGATTCGGTTTGATTCTTTTCGATTCCATTCGATTCTTTTCGATTCGATTTAATTGTTTTTGAATCCATTTGATTCGATTCGATTATTTTCGATTCGACTCGATTGGATTCGATTCGGTTCGATTATCGATTCGATTCAATTCCAATTATTTTGATTCGACTCGATTTGATTATTTTTTATTCAATTCGATTCAATTATTTTCGATTCGATGCAATTCGATTCGATTCTTCTCATTTCAATTCAATTCGATTCTTTCGAATTCGATTCGATTCGATTCTTTGTGTTTCGATTCGATCCTTTTCGATTTGAGTCAATTCTTTTCAATTCGATTTGATATTCTTCGATTCAATTCTTTTCGATTCGATTCGATTCGATTCTTTTCGATTCGATTCGATTCCATTCGATTCGATTCTTTTCGATTCAATACGATTCGATCGATTCTTTTCGATGCGAATCAATTCGATTCCATTCTTTTTGATTCGATTCGATTCGATTCTTTTAGATTTGATTTGATACGATTCTTTTCAATTCGATTTGATTCAATTCGATTCGTTTCGATTCGTTTCGATTCTCTTTGATGTTTTTTGATTCGATCTTTTCAACCGATTTAATTCGATTCGATTCATTTCGATTTGATTCGATTCGAATTTTTCGATTCTATTCTTTTCAATTCGATTCTTTTCGATTCGATTCGATTCGATTTTTTTCTATTCGCTTCTTTTCGATTCGATTCGATTCGCCTCTTTTCGTTTCGATTCTATTCTTTTGGATTCGATTTGATTCTTTTCGTTTCGATTAGATTCTCTTCGATTCGATTCTTTTCGATTCAGTTCTTTTCGATTCGGTTCGATTTGATTCTTCTCCATTCGATTCGATTCGATTCTTTCGATTCGATTCGATAAGATTCTTTTCGTTCGATTCAATTCTATTCGATTCTATTCTATTCGATTCGATTCGATTATTTTCAGTTCGATTCTTTTCGTTTCGATTCGATTCTGCTCGATTCTTTTCGATTTGATTCGATTCGATCATTTGGATTCAATTTGTTACATTTCGATTCGATTCTTTTCTATTCAGTTCGATTCGATTCTTTTTGATTCAGTTCGATTCGATTCTTTTCAATTCGATTCGATTCTTTTCGATTTGATTCAATTCTTTTCAATTCGATTCGATTCGATTCTTTTCGTTTCGATTTTTTCAATTCGATTCCTTTCAATTCGATTCGATTGGATTCTTTTCGTTTCAATTAGATTCTTTTCGATTTTATTTGATTCGAATCTTATCAATTCGATTCGGTACTGTTCGATTCGATTCTTTTCGATTCAGTTCGATTCGATTCTTTTTGATTCGATTCGATTCTTTTCGCTTTGATATGATTCGATTCGTTTCGACTTTTTTCGATTCGTGTCGATTCGAATCTATTCGATTCTTTTCTATTCAATTCGATTCGATTGATTCTTTTCGATTCGATTCCATTCGATTCTATTCTTTTCAATTCGATTCGATTCTTTTCGATTCGATTCGATTCTTTTTGATTCGATTTTTTCGATTCGATTCTTTTCAATTTGATTCGATTCTTTTCAATTTGATTCTTTTCGATTCGATTCGATTCGCCTCTTGTCGTTTCGATTCGATTCTTTTTGATTCGATTCGATTCGATTCTTTTTGTTTCGATTATATTCTCTTCGATTCGATTCTTTTCGATTCGATTCGATTCTTTTCGATTCGATTCTTCTCGAATCGATTCAATTCAATTCGATTCTTTTCGATTCGATTCTTTTCGATTTGATTCGATTCGATCATTTGGATTCCACTTGTTACATTTCGATTCGAATCTTTTCGATTCGATTCGATTCAATTCTTTTGGATTTCATTGGATTGATTTAGATAATTTTTGATTCGATTCGATTCTTTTACCCTAGCTTCGATGTGATTCTACTCGATTCAATTCATTTCGATTCTTCTTGATTCAATTCTTTTCGATTCTTTTTGATTCGGTTTGATTCTTTTCGATTCCATTCGATTCTTTTCGATTCGATTTAATTGTTTTGAATCCATTTGATTCGATTCGATTATTTTCGATTCGACTCGATTGGATTCGATTCGGTTCGATTATCGATTCGATTCAATTCCAATTATTTTTGATTCGACTCGATTTGATTATTTTTTATTCAATTCGATTCAATTATTTTCGATTCGATGCAATTCGATTCGATTCTTCTCATTTCAATTCAATTCGATTCTTTCGAATTCGATTCGATTCGATTCTTTGTGTTTCGATTCGATTCCTTTTCGATTTGAGTCAATTCTTTTCAATTCGATTTGATATTCTTCGATTCAATTCTTTTCGATTCGATTCGATTCGATTCTTTTCGATTCGATTCGATTCCATTCGATTCGATTCTTTTCGATTCAATACGATTCGATCGATTCTTTTCGATGCGAATCAATTCGATTCCATTCTTTTTGATTCGATTCGATTCGATTCTTTTAGATTTGATTTGATACGATTCTTTTCAATTCGATTTGATTCGATTCGATTCGTTTCGATTCGTTTCGATTCTCTTTGATGTTTTTTGATTCGATCTTTTCAACCGATTTAATTCGATTCGATTCATTTCGATTTGATTCGATTCGAATTTTTCGATTCTATTCTTTTCAATTCGATTCTTTTCGATTCGATTCGATTCGATTTTTTTCTATTCGCTTCTTTTCGATTCGATTCGATTCGCCTCTTTTCGTTTCGATTCTATTCTTTTGGATTCGATTTGATTCTTTTCGTTTCGATTAGATTCTCTTCGATTCGATTCTTTTCGATTCAGTTCTTTTCGATTCGGTTCGATTTGATTCTTCTCCATTCGATTCGATTCGATTCTTTCGATTCGATTCGATAAGATTCTTTTCGTTCGATTCAATTCTATTCGATTCTATTCGATTCGATTCGATTCGATTATTTTCAGTTCGATTCTTTTCGTTTCGATTCGATTCTGCTCGATTCTTTTCGATTTGATTCGATTCGATCATTTGGATTCAATTTGTTACATTTCGATTCGATTCTTTCTATTCAGTTCGATTCGATTCTTTTTGATTCAGTTCGATTCGATTCTTTTCAATTCGATTCGATTCTTTTCGATTTGATTCAATTCTTTTCAATTCGATTCGATTCGATTCTTTTCGTTTCGATTTTTTCAATTCGATTCCTTTCAATTCGATTCGATTGGATTCTTTTCGTTTCAATTAGATTCTTTTCGATTTTATTTGATTCGAATCTTATCAATTCGATTCGGTACTGTTCGATTCGATTCTTTTCGATTCAGTTCGATTCGATTCTTTTTGATTCGATTCGATTCTTTTCGCTTTGATATGATTCGATTCGTTTCGACTTTTTTCGATTCGTGTCGATTCGAATCTATTCGATTCTTTTCTATTCAATTCGATTCGATTGATTCTTTTCGATTCGATTCCATTCGATTCTATTCTTTTCGATTCGATTCGATTCTTTTCGATTCGATTCGATTCTTTTTGATTCGATTTTTTCGATTCGATTCTTTTCAATTTGATTCGATTCTTTTCAATTTGATTCTTTTCGATTCGATTCGATTCGCCTCTTGTCGTTTCGATTCGATTCTTTTTGATTCGATTCGATTCGATTCTTTTTGTTTCGATTATATTCTCTTCGATTCGATTCTTTTCGATTCGATTCGATTCTTTTCGATTCGATTCTTCTCGAATCGATTCAATTCAATTCGATTCTTTTCGATTCGATTCTTTTCGATTTGATTCGATTCGATCATTTGGATTCCACTTGTTACATTTCGATTCGAATCTTTTCGATTCGATTCGATTCAATTCTTTTGGATTTCATTGGATTGAGTTAGATAATTTTTGATTCGATTCGATTTTTTACCCTAGCTTCGATGTGATTCTACTCGATTCAATTCATTTCGATTCTTCTTGATTCAATTCTTTTCGATTCTTTTTGATTCGGTTTGATTCTTTTCGATTCCATTCGATTCTTTTCGATTCGATTTAATTGTTTTTGAATCCATTTGATTCGATTCGATTATTTTCGATTCGACTCGATTGGATTCGATTCGGTTCGATTATCGATTCGATTCAATTCCAATTATTTTTGATTCGACTCGATTTGATTATTTTTTATTCAATTCGATTCAATTATTTTCGATTCGATGCAATTCGATTCGATTCTTCTCATTTCAATTCAATTCGATTCTTTCGAATTCGATTCGATTCGATTCTTTGTGTTTCGATTCGATTCTTTTCGATTTGAGTCAATTCTTTTCAATTCGATTTGATATTCTTCGATTCGATTCTTTTCGATTCGATTCTTTTCGATTCGATTCGTTTCGATTCGATTCTTCGATTCGATTCGATTCGATTCTTTTCGATTCAATACGATTCGATCGATTCTTTTCAATGCGAATCAATTCGATTCCATTCTTTTGATTCGATTCGATTCGATTCGATTATTTTTATTTATTTTTTTTATTTTTATTATTTATGATAGTCACAGAGAGAAAGAGAGAGAGGGGCAGAGACATAGGCAGTGGGAGAAGCAGGCTCCATGCACCGGGAGCCCGACATGGGATTCGATCCCGGGTCTCCAGGATCGCGCCCTGGGCCAAAGGCAGGCGGTAAACCGCTGCACCACCCAGGGATCCCGATTCGATTCTTTTAGATTTGATTTGATACGATTCTTTTCAATTCGATTTGATTCGATTCGATTCGTTTCGATTCTCTTTGATGTTTTTTGATTCGATCTTTTCAACCGATTTAATTCGATTCGATTCATTTCGATTCGAATGTTTCGATTCTATTCTTTTTAATTCGATTCTTTTCGATTCGATTCGATTCGATTTTTTTCTTTTCGCTTCTTTTCGATTCGATTCGATTCGCCTCTTTTCGTTTCGATTCTATTGTTTTGGATTCGATTTGATTCCTTTCGTTTCGATTAGATTCTCTTCGATTCGATTCTTTTCGATTCAGTTCTTTTCGATTCGGTTCGATTTGATTCTTCTCCATTCGATTCGATTCGATTCGATAAGATTCTTTTCGTTCGATTCAATTCTGTTCGATTCGATTCGATTCGTTCGATTCGATTATTTTCAGTTCGATTCTTTCGTTTCGATTCGATTCTGCTCGATTCTTTTCGATTTGATTCGATTCGATCATTTGGATTCAATTTGTTACATTTCGATTCGATTCTTTTCTATTCAGGTCGATTCGATTCTTTTTGATTCAGTTCGATTCAATTCTTTTCAACTCAATTCGATTCGGTTCGATTCTTTTCGATTCGATATGATTCGATTCGATTCAACTCAACTCGATTCTTTTCGATTCGATTTTTTCGATTCGATTCCTTTCAATTCGATTCGATTGGATTCTTTTCGTTTCAATTAGATTCTTTTCGATTTTACTTGATTCGAATCTTATCAATTCGATTCGGTACTGTTCGATTCGATTCTATTCAATTCAATTCGATTGGAATCGATTCTTTTCGATTCAATTCGATTCGATTCGATACGATTCTTTTCGATTGTATTCGATTCGATTCTTTTCGGTTCTCTTCGATTCGATTCTTTTCGATTCAATTCGATATGATTCGATTCTTTTCGATTCCATTCGATTCTTTTCTATTCGATTCGATTCGATTATTTTCGATTCAATTCGGTTTGATTCGATTATTTTCAACTCAATTCGATCGACTCGGTTCAATTATTTTCGATTCGATTCGATTCGATTATTTTCGATTCGATAAGATTACTTTCGATTCGATTATTTTCGATTCGATTTCATTATTTTCAATTCAATTCATTTCGATGTTTTTCGATTCGATTCAATGCGAATCAACTATTTTCTATTAGATTCGCTTCAATTATTTTCTTTTTTTTTCTAAATTTTTTATTTATTTATGATAGTCACAGAGAGAGAGAGAGAGGCAGAGATAGGCAGAGGGAGAAGCAAGCTCCAAGCACCGGGAGCCCTATGTGGGATTTGATCCCGGGTCTCCAGGATCGCGCCCTGGGCCAAAGGCAGGCACTAAACCGCTGCCCCTCCCAGGAATCCCCGCTTCAATTATTTTCGATTTGATTTGATTCGGTTATTTTCAATTCGATTCCATTTGATTATTTTCATTTCGGTTCGGTACGATTCGATTCTATTATTTTCGATTCGATTCGTTTCGTATCCATTCGAATCGTTTTGATTCCTTTCGGTTTTCGATTTGAATCGATTCTTTTCTTTTCGATTCGATTCTTTTCTATTCGGTTTGATTTTTTTTGATTTGAATCGACTCGATTCTTTTTGATTCAAGTATATAAGATTCGATCCGATTCTTTTCGATTCAAATCGATACGATTCTTTTCGATTTGATTCGATTCGTTTTGATTCGACTCGATTCTTTTCGATTCAATTCTTTTCGATTCAATGAAATACGGTTCTATTCTTTTCGATTCGATTTGATTTGATTCTTTTTGATTCCATACGATTCGATTTGATTCTTTTCGATTTGATTCGATTCAACTCGATACTTTTCAAATCGATCATTTCGATCGATTCGATTCGATTCTTTTCATTTCGATTCGATTCTTTTCGATTTGATTCAATTCTTTTCAATTCGATTCGATTCGATTCTTTTCGTTTCGATTTGATTCTCTTCTATTTTATTTGATTCGATTCATTTCAATTAGATTCGATACTGTTCGATTCGATTCTTTTCGATTCAGGTCGATTGGAATCGATTCGATTCTTTCGGTTCTATTCGATTCGATTCGATACGATTCTCTTCGATTCGATTCTTTTCGGTCTGTTCGATTCGATTCTTTTCGATTCAGTTCGATTCGATTCTTTTGGACTCGATTCGATTCTTTGCGCTTTGATATGATTCGATTCGTTTCGACTTTTTTCGATTCGTGTCGATTCGAATCTATTCGATTCTTTTCTATTCAATTCGATTCGATTGATTCTTTTCGATTCGATTCCATTCGATTCTATTCTTTTCGATTCTTTTCGATTCGATACGATTCGATTCGATTCTTTTTGATTCGATTTTTTCGATTCGATTCTTTTCAATTTGATTCGATTCTTTTCAATTTGATTCTTTTCGATTCGATTCGATTCGCCTCTTGTCGTTTCGATTCGATTCTTTTTGATTCGATTCGATTCGATTCTTTTTGTTTCGATTATATTCTCTTCGATTCGATTCTTTTCGATTCGATTCGATTTGATACGATTCGCTTCTTTTCGATTCGATTCTTCTCGAATCGATTCAATTCAATTCGATTCTTTTCGATTCGATTCTTTTCGATTTGATTCGATTCGATCATTTGGATTCCACTTGTTACATTTCGATTCGAATCTTTTCGATTCGATTCGATTCAATTCTTTTGGATTTCATTGGATTGATTTAGATAATTTTTGATTCGATTCGATTCTTTTACCCTAGCTTCGATGTGATTCTACTCGATTCAATTCATTTCGATTCTTCTTGATTCAATTCTTTTCGATTCTTTTTGATTCGGTTTGATTCTTTTCGATTCCATTCGATTCTTTTCGATTCGATTTAATTGTTTTTGAATCCATTTGATTCGATTCGATTATTTTCGATTCGACTCGATTGGATTCGATTCGGTTCGATTATCGATTCGATTCAATTCCAATTATTTTTGATTCGACTCGATTTGATTATTTTTTATTCAATTCGATTCAATTATTTTCGATTCGATGCAATTCGATTCGATTCTTCTCATTTCAATTCAATTCGATTCTTTCGAATTCGATTCGATTCGATTCTTTGTGTTTCGATTCGATCCTTTTCGATTTGAGTCAATTCTTTTCAATTCGATTTGATATTCTTCGATTCAATTCTTTTCGATTCGATTCGATTCGATTCTTTTCGATTCGATTCGATTCCATTCGATTCGATTCTTTTCGATTCATTACGATTCGATCGATTCTTTTCGATACGAATCAATTCGATTCCATTCTTTTTGATTCGATTCGATTCGATTCTTTTAGATTTGATTTGATACGATTCTTTTCAATTCGATTTGATTCATTCGATTCGTTCGATTCGTTTCGATTCTCTTTGATGTTTTTTGATTCGATCTTTTCAACCGATTTAATTCGATTCGATTCATTTCGATTTGATTCGATTCGAATTTTTCGATTCTATTCTTTTCAATTCGATTCTTTTCGATTCGATTCGATTTTTTTCTATTCGCTTCTTTTCGATTCGATTCGATTCGCCTCTTTTCGTTTCGATTCTATTCTTTTGGATTCGATTTGATTCTTTTCGTTTCGATTAGATTCTCTTCGATTCGATTCTTTTCGATTCAGTTCTTTTCGATTCGGTTCGATTTGATTCTTCTCCATTCGATTCGATTCGATTCTTTTCGATTCGATTCGATAAGATTCTTTTCGTTCGATTCAATTCTATTCGATTCTATTCGATTCGATTCGATTCGATTATTTTCAGTTCGATTCTTTTCGTTTCGATTCGATTCTGCTCGATTCTTTTCGATTTGATTCGATTCGATCATTTGGATTCAATTTGTTACATTTCGATTCGATTCTTTTCTATTCAGTTCGATTCGATTCTTTTTGATTCAGTTCGATTCGATTCTTTTCAATTCGATTCGATTCTTTTCGATTTGATTCAATTCTTTTCAATTCGATTCGATTCGATTCTTTTCGTTTCGATTTTTTCAATTCGATTCCTTTCAATTCGATTCGATTGGATTCTTTTCGTTTCAATTAGATTCTTTTCGATTTATTTGATTCGAATCTTATCAATTCGATTCGGTACTGTTCGATTCGATTCTTTTCGATTCAGTTCGATTCGATTCTTTTTGATTCGATTCGATTCTTTTCGCTTTGATATGATTCGATTCGTTTCGACTTTTTTCGATTCGTGTCGATTCGAATCTATTCGATTCTTTTCTATTCAATTCGATTCGATTGATTCTTTTCGATTCGATTCCATTCGATTCTATTCTTTTCAATTCGATTCGATTCTTTTCGATTCGATTCGATTCTTTTTGATTCGATTTTTTCGATTCGATTCTTTTCAATTTGATTCGATTCTTTTCAATTTGATTCTTTTCGATTCGATTCGATTCGCCTCTTGTCGTTTCGATTCGATTCTTTTGATTCGATTCGATTCGATTCTTTTTGTTTCGATTATATTCTCTTCGATTCGATTCTTTTCGATTCGATTCGATTCTTTTCGATTCGATTCTTCTCGAATCGATTCAATTCAATTCGATTCTTTTCGATTCGATTCTTTTCGATTTGATTCGATTCGATCATTTGGATTCCACTTGTTACATTTCGATTCGAATCTTTTCGATTCGATTCGATTCAATTCTTTTGGATTTCATTGGATTGATTTAGATAATTTTGATTCGATTCGATTCTTTTACCCTAGCTTCGATGTGATTCTACTCGATTCAATTCATTTCGATTCTTCTTGATTCAATTCTTTTCGATTCTTTTGATTCGGTTTGATTCTTTTCGATTCCATTCGATTCTTTTCGATTCGATTTAATTGTTTTTGAATCCATTTGATTCGATTCGATTATTTTCGATTCGACTCGATTGGATTCGATTCGGTTCGATTATCGATTCGATTCAATTCCAATTATTTTTGATTCGACTCGATTTGATTATTTTTTATTCAATTCGATTCAATTATTTTCGATTCGATGCAATTCGATTCGATTCTTCTCATTTCAATTCAATTCGATTCTTTCGAATTCGATTCGATTCGATTCTTTGTGTTTCGATTCGATCCTTTTCGATTTGAGTCAATTCTTTTCAATTCGATTTGATATTCTTCGATTCAATTCTTTTCGATTCGATTCGATTCGATTCTTTTCGATTCGATTCGATTCCATTCGATTCGATTCTTTTCGATTCAATACGATTCGATCGATTCTTTTCGATGCGAATCAATTCGATTCCATTCTTTTTGATTCGATTCGATTCGATTCTTTTAGATTTGATTTGATACGATTCTTTTCAATTCGATTTGATTCGATTCGATTCGTTTCGATTCGTTTCGATTCTCTTTGATGTTTTTTGATTCGATCTTTTCAACCGATTTAATTCGATTCGATTCATTTCGATTTGATTCGATTCGAATTTTTCGATTCTATTCTTTTCAATTCGATTCTTTTCGATTCGATTCGATTCGATTTTTTTCTATTCGCTTCTTTTCGATTCGATTCGATTCGCCTCTTTTCGTTTCGATTCTATTCTTTTGGATTCGATTTGATTCTTTTCGTTTCGATTAGATTCTCTTCGATTCGATTCTTTTCGATTCAGTTCTTTTCGATTCGGTTCGATTTGATTCTTCTCCATTCGATTCGATTCGATTCTTTTCGATTCGATTCGATAAGATTCTTTTCGTTCGATTCAATTCTATTCGATTCTATTCGATTCGATTCGATTCGATTATTTTCAGTTCGATTCTTTTCGTTTCGATTCGATTCTGCTCGATTCTTTTCGATTTGATTCGATTCGATCATTTGGATTCAATTTGTTACATTTCGATTCGATTCTTTTCTATTCAGTTCGATTCGATTCTTTTTGATTCAGTTCGATTCGATTCTTTTCAATTCGATTCGATTCTTTTCGATTTGATTCAATTCTTTTCAATTCGATTCGATTCGATTCTTTTCGTTTCGATTTTTTCAATTCGATTCCTTTCAATTCGATTCGATTGGATTCTTTTCGTTTCAATTAGATTCTTTTCGATTTTATTTGATTCGAATCTTATCAATTCGATTCGGTACTGTTCGATTCGATTCTTTTCGATTCAGTTCGATTCGATTCTTTTTGATTCGATTCGATTCTTTTCGCTTTGATATGATTCGATTCGTTTCGACTTTTTTCGATTCGTGTCGATTCGAATCTATTCGATTCTTTTCTATTCAATTCGATTCGATTGATTCTTTTCGATTCGATTCCATTCGATTCTATTCTTTTCGATTCGATTCGATTCTTTTCGATTCGATTCGATTCTTTTTGATTCGATTTTTCGATTCGATTCTTTTCAATTTGATTCGATTCTTTTCAATTTGATTCTTTTCGATTCGATTCGATTCGCCTCTTGTCGTTTCGATTCGATTCTTTTTGATTCGATTCGATTCGATTCTTTTTGTTTCGATTATATTCTCTTCGATTCGATTCTTTTCGATTCGATTCGATTCTTTTCGATTCGATTCTTCTCGAATCGATTCAATTCAATTCGATTCTTTTCGATTCGATTCTTTTCGATTTGATTCGATTCGATCATTTGGATTCCACTTGTTACATTTCGATTCGAATCTTTTCGATTCGATTCGATTCAATTCTTTTGGATTTCATTGGATTGATTTAGATAATTTTGATTCGATTCGATTCTTTTACCCTAGCTTCGATGTGATTCTACTCGATTCAATTCATTTCGATTCTTCTTGATTCAATTCTTTTCGATTCTTTTTGATTCGGTTTGATTCTTTTCGATTCCATTCGATTCTTTTCGATTCGATTTAATTGTTTTTGAATCCATTTGATTCGATTCGATTATTTTCGATTCGACTCGATTGGATTCGATTCGGTTCGATTATCGATTCGATTCAATTCCAATTATTTTTGATTCGACTCGATTTGATTATTTTTTATTCAATTCGATTCAATTATTTTCGATTCGATGCAATTCGATTCGATTCTTCTCATTTCAATTCAATTCGATTCTTTCGAATTCGATTCGATTCGATTCTTTGTGTTTCGATTCGATTCTTTTCGATTTGAGTCAATTCTTTTCAATTCGATTTGATATTCTTCGATTCGATTCTTTTCGATTCGATTCTTTTCGATTCGATTCGTTTCGATTCGATTCTTCGATTCGATTCGATTCGATTCTTTTCGATTCAATACGATTCGATCGATTCTTTTCAATGCGAATCAATTCGATTCCATTCTTTTTGATTCGATTCGATTCGATTCGATTATTTTTATTTATTTTTTTTTATTTTTACTTATTTATGATAGTCACAGAGAGAAAGAGAGAGAGGGGCAGAGACATAGGCAGTGGGAGAAGCAGGCTCCATGCACCGGGAGCCCGACATGGGATTCGATCCCGGGTCTCCAGGATCGCGCCCTGGGCCAAAGGCAGGCGGTAAACCGCTGCACCACCCAGGGATCCCGATTCGATTCTTTTAGATTTGATTTGATACGATTCTTTTCAATTCGATTTGATTCGATTCGATTCGTTTTGATTCTCTTTGATGTTCTTTGATTCGATCTTTTCAACCGATTTAATTCGATTCGATTCATTTCGATTCGAATGTTTCGATTCTATTCTTTTTAATTCGATTCTTTTCGATTCGATTCGATTCGATTTTTTTCTTTTCGCTTCTTTTCGATTCGATTCGATTCGCCTCTTTTCGTTTCGATTCTATTGTTTTGGATTCGATTTGATTCCTTTCGTTTCGATTAGATTCTCTTCGATTCGATTCTTTTCGATTCAGTTCTTTTCGATTCGGTTCGATTTGATTCTTCTCCATTCGATTCGATTCGATTCGATAAGATTCTTTTCGTTCGATTCAATTCTGTTCGATTCGATTCGATTCGATTCGATTATTTTCAGTTCGATTCTTTTCGTTTCGATTCGATTCTGCTCGATTCTTTTCGATTTGATTCGATTCGATCATTTGGATTCAATTTGTTACATTTCGATTCGATTCTTTTCTATTCAGGTCGATTCGATTCTTTTTGATTCAGTTCGATTCAATTCTTTTCAACTCAATTCGATTCGGTTCGATTCTTTTCGATTCGATATGATTCGATTCGATTCAACTCAACTCGATTCTTTTCGATTCGATTTTTTTCGATTCGATTCCTTTCAATTCGATTCGATTGGATTCTTTTCGTTTCAATTAGATTCTTTTTCGATTTTACTTGATTCGAATCTTATCAATTCGATTCGGTACTGTTCGATTCGATTCTATTCAATTCAATTCGATTGGAATCGATTCTTTTCGATTCAATTCGATTCGATTCGATACGATTCTTTTCGATTGTATTCGATTCGATTCTTTTCGGTTCTCTTCGATTCGATTCTTTTCGATTCAATTCGATATGATTCGATTCTTTTCGATTCCATTCGATTCTTTTCTATTCGATTCGATTCGATTATTTTCGATTCAATTCGGTTTGATTCGATTATTTTCAACTCAATTCGATCGACTCGGTTCAATTATTTTCGATTCGATTCGATTCGATTATTTTCGATTCGATAAGATTACTTTCGATTCGATTATTTTCGATTCGATTTCATTATTTTCAATTCAATTCATTTCGATGTTTTTCGATTCGATTCAATGCGAATCAACTATTTTCTATTAGATTCGCTTCAATTATTTTCTTTTTTTTTCTAAATTTTTTATTTATTTATGATAGTCACAGAGAGAGAGAGAGAGGCAGAGATAGGCAGAGGGAGAAGCAAGCTCCAAGCACCGGGAGCCCTATGTGGGATTTGATCCCGGGTCTCCAGGATCGCGCCCTGGGCCAAAGGCAGGCACTAAACCGCTGCCCCTCCCAGGAATCCCCGCTTCAATTATTTTCGATTTGATTTGATTCGGTTATTTTCAATTCGATTCCATTTGATTATTTTCATTTCGGTTCGGTACGATTCGATTCTATTATTTTCGATTCGATTCGTTTCGTATCCATTCGAATCGTTTTGATTCCTTTCGGTTTTCGATTTGAATCGATTCTTTTCTTTTCGATTCGATTCTTTTCTATTCGGTTTGATTTTTTTGATTTGAATCGACTCGATTCTTTTTGATTCAAGTATATAAGATTCGATCCGATTCTTTTCGATTCAAATCGATACGATTCTTTTCGATTTGATTCGATTCGTTTTGATTCGACTCGATTCTTTTCGATTCAATTCTTTTCGATTCAATGAAATACGGTTCTATTCTTTTCGATTCGATTTGATTTGATTCTTTTTGATTCCATACGATTCGATTTGATTCTTTTCGATTTGATTCGATTCAACTCGATACTTTTCAAATCGATCATTTCGATCGATTCGATTCGATTCTTTTCATTTCGATTCGATTCTTTTCGATTTGATTCAATTCTTTTCAATTCGATTCGATTCGATTCTTTTCGTTTCGATTTGATTCTCTTCTATTTTATTTGATTCGATTCATTTCAATTAGATTCGATACTGTTCGATTCGATTCTTTTCGATTCAGGTCGATTGGAATCGATTCGATTCTTTCGGTTCTATTCGATTCGATTCGATACGATTCTCTTCGATTCGATTCTTTTCGGTCTGTTCGATTCGATTCATTTTCGATTCAGTTCGATTCGATTCTTTTGGACTCGATTCGATTCTTTGCGCTTTTGATATGATTCGATTCGTTTCGACTTTTTTTCGATTCGTGTCGATTCGAATCTATTCGATTCTTTTCTATTCAATTCGATTCGATTGATTCTTTTCGATTCGATTCCATTCGATTCTATTCTTTTCGATTCTTTTCGATTCGATACGATTCGATTCGATTCTTTTTGATTCGATTTTTTTCGATTCGATTCTTTTCAATTTGATTCGATTCTTTTCAATTTGATTCTTTTCGATTCGATTCGATTCGCCTCTTGTCGTTTCGATTCGATTCTTTTGATTCGATTCGATTCGATTCTTTTTGTTTCGATTATATTCTCTTCGATTCGATTCTTTTCGATTCGATTCGATTTGATACGATTCGCTTCTTTCGATTCGATTCTTCTCGAATCGATTCAATTCAATTCGATTCTTTTCGATTCGATTCTTTTCGATTTGATTCGATTCGATCATTTGGATTCCACTTGTTACATTTCGATTCGAATCTTTTCGATTCGATTCGATTCAATTCTTTTGGATTTCATTGGATTGATTTAGATAATTTTTGATTCGATTCGATTCTTTTACCCTAGCTTCGATGTGATTCTACTCGATTCAATTCATTTCGATTCTTCTTGATTCAATTCTTTTCGATTCTTTTTGATTCGGTTTGATTCTTTTCGATTCCATTCGATTCTTTTCGATTCGATTTAATTGTTTTTGAATCCATTTGATTCGATTCGATTATTTTCGATTCGACTCGATTGGATTCGATTCGGTTCGATTATCGATTCGATTCAATTCCAATTATTTTTGATTCGACTCGATTTGATTATTTTTTATTCAATTCGATTCAATTATTTTCGATTCGATGCAATTCGATTCGATTCTTCTCATTTCAATTCAATTCGATTCTTTCGAATTCGATTCGATTCGATTCTTTGTGTTTCGATTCGATTCTTTTCGATTTGAGTCAATTCTTTTCAATTCGATTTGATATTCTTCGATTCGATTCTTTTCGATTCGATTCTTTTTCGATTCGATTCGTTTCGATTCGATTCTTCGATTCGATTCGATTCGATTCTTTTCGATTCAATACGATTCGATCGATTCTTTTCAATGCGAATCAATTCGATTCCATTCTTTTTGATTCGATTCGATTCGATTCGATTATTTTTATTTATTTTTTTTTTATTTTTACTTATTTATGATAGTCACAGAGAGAAAGAGAGGAGAGGGCAGAGACATAGGCAGTGGGAGAAGCAGGCTCCATGCACCGGGAGCCCGACATGGGATTCGATCCCGGGTCTCCAGGATCGCGCCCTGTGCCAAAGGCAGGCGGTAAACCGCTGCACCACCCAGGGATCCCGATTCGTTCTTTTAGATTTGATTTGATACGATTCTTTTCAATTCGATTTTGATTCGATTCGATTCGTTTTGATTCTCTTTGATGTTCTTTGATTCGATCTTTTCAACCGATTTAATTCGATTCGATTCATTTCGATTCGAATGTTTCGATTCTATTCTTTTTAATTCGATTCTTTTCGATTCGATTCGATTCGATTTTTTTTCTTTTCGCTTCTTTTCGATTCGATTTCGATTCGCCTCTTTTCGTTTCGATTCTATTGTTTGGATTCGATTTGATTCCTTTCGTTCGATTAGATTCTCTTCGATTCGATTCTTTTCGATTCAGTTCTTTTCGATTCGGTTCGATTTGATTCTTCTCCATTCGATTCGATTCGATTCGATAAGATTCTTTTCAGTTCGATTCAATTCTGTTCGATTCTATTCGATTCGATCGATTATTTTCAGTTCGATTCTTTTCGTTTCGATTCGATTCTGCTCGATTCTTTTCGATTTGATTCGATTCGATCATTTGGATTCAATTTGTTACATTTCGATTCGATTCTTTTCTATTCAGGTCGATTCGATTCTTTTTGATTCAGTTCGATTCAATTCTTTTCAACTCAAATCGAATTCGGTTCGATTCTTTTCGATTCGATATGATTCGATTCGATTCAACTCAACTCGATTCTTTTCGATTCGATTTTTTTCGATTCGATTCCTTTCAATTCGATTCGATTGGATTCTTTGTCGTTTCAATTAGATTCTTTTCGATTTTACTTGATTCGAATCTTATCAATTCGATTCGGTACTGTTCGATTCGCTTCTATTCAATTCAATTCGATTGGAATCGATTCTTTTCGATTCAATTCGATTCGATTCGATACGATTCTTTTCGATTGTATTCGATTCGATTCTTTTCGGTTCTCTTCGATTCGATTCTTTTCGATTCAATTCGATATGATTCGATTCTTTTCGATTCCATTCGATTCTTTTCTATTCGATTCGATTCGATTATTTTCGATTCAATTCGGTTTGATTCGATTATTTTCAACTCAATTCGATCGACTCGGTTCAATTATTTTCGATTCGATTCGATTCGATTATTTTCGATTCGATAAGATTACTTTCGATTCGATATTTTCGATCGATTCATTATTATTCAATTCAATTCATTTCGATGTTTTTCGATTCGATTCAATGCGAATCAATATTTCTATTAGATTCGCTTCAATTATTTTCTTTTTTTTTCTAAATTTTTTATTTATTTATGATGTCACAGAGAGAGAGAGATGAGGCAGAGATAGGCAGAGGGAAGAAGCAAGCTCCAAGCACGGGAGCCCTATGTGGGATTTGATCCCGGGTCTCCAGGATCGCGCCCTGGGCAAAAGGCAGGCACTAAACCGCATGGCCCCTCCCAGGAATCCCCGCTTTCAACTTATTTTCAGATTTGATTGATTCGGTTATTTGTCAAGTCGATTCCATCTTGATTATTTTCATTTCGGTTCGGTACGATCGATTCTATTATTCGGATGTCCGATTCGATTTCGGTTATCCATTCGAATCGTTTTGATTCCTTTCGGTTTTCGATTTGAATCGATTTCTTTTCTTTTCGATGCAGATTCTTTCTATTCGGTTGATTTTTTTGATTTGATCGACTCGATTCTTTTTGATTCAAGTATATAAGATTCGATCCGATTTTTCGATTCAAATCGATACGATTCTTTTCGATTGATTCGATTCGTTTTGATTCGACTCGATTCTTTTCGATCAATTCTTTTCGATTCAATGAAATACGGTTCTATTCTTTTCGATTCGATTTGATTGATTTTGATTCCATACGATTCGATTGATTCTTTTCGATTGATTCGATTCAACTCGATACTTTTCAAATCGATCATTCGATCGATTCGATTCGATTCTTTTCATTTCGATTCGATTCTTTTCGATTTGATTCAATTCTTTTCAATTCGATTCGATTCGATTCTTTTCGTTCGATTTGATTCTCTTATTTTATTTGATTCGATTCATTTCAATTAGATTCGATACTGTTCGATTCGATTCTTTTCGATTCAGGTCGATTGGAATCGATTCGATTCTTTCGGTTCTATTCGATTCGATTCGATACGATTCTCTTCGATTCGATTCTTTCGGTCTGTTCGATTCGATCTTTCGATTCAGTTCGATTCGATTCTTTGGACTCGATTCGATTCTTTGCGCTTTGATATGATTCGATTCGTTTCGACTTTTTTCGATTCGTGTCGATTCGAATCTATTCGATTCTTTTCTATTCAATTCGATTCGATGATTCTTTTCGATTCGATTCCATTCGATTCTATTCTTTCGATTCTTTCGATTCGATACGAGATTCGATTCGATTCTTTTTGATTCGATTTTTCGATTCGATTCTTTTCAATTTGATTCGATTCTTTTCAATTTGATTCTTTTCGATTCGATTCGATTCCTCTTGTCGTTTCGATTCGATTCTTTTGATTCGATTCGATTCGCTTTTTGTTTCGATTATATTCTCTTCGATTCGATTCTTTTCGATTCGATTCGATTGATACGATTCGCTTCTTTTCGATTCGATTCTTCTCGAATCGATTCAATTCAATTCGATTCTTTTCGATTCGATTCTTTTCGATTTGATTCGATTCGATCATTTGGATTCCACTTGTTACATTTCGATTCGAATCTTTTCGATTCGATTCGATTCAATTCTTTGGATTTCATTGGATTGATTTAGATAATTTTGATTCGATTCGATTCTTTTACCCTAGCTTCGATGTGATTCTACTCGATTCAATTCATTTCGATTCTTCTTGATTCAATTCTTTTCGATCTTTTTGATTCGGTTTGATTCTTTTCGATTCCATTCGATTCTTTTCGATTCGATTTAATTTTTGAATCCATTGATTCGATTCGATATTTTCGATTCGACTCGATTGGATTCGATTCGGTTCGATTATCGATTCGATTCAATTCCAATTATTTTGATTCGACTCGATTTGATTATTTTTTATCAATTCGATTCAATTATTTCGATTCGATGCAATTCGATTCTTCTCATTTCAATTCAATTCGATTCTTTCGAATTCGATTCGATTCGATTCTTTGTGTTTCGATTCGATCCTTTTCGATTGAGTCAATTCTTTCAATTCGATTGATATCTTCGATTCAATTCTTTTCGATTCGATTGATTCGATTCTTTCGATTCGATTCGATTCCATTCGATTCGATTCTTTTCGATTCAATACGATTCGATCGATTCTTTCGAGCGAATCAATTCGATTCCATTCTTGATTCGATCGTCGATTTCGATTGATTTGATACGATTCTTTTCAATTCGATTTGATTCAATTCGATTCGTTCGATTCTCTTTGATGTTTTTGATTCGATCTTTTCAACCGATTTAATCGATTCGATTCATTTCGATTGATTCGATTCGAATTTTTCGATTCTATTCTTTTCAATTCGATTCTTTTCGATTCGATTCGATCGATTTTTTTCTATTCGCTTCTTTCGATTCGATTCGATTCGCTTTTCGTTTCGATTCTATTCTTTGGATTCGATTTGATTCTTTTCGTTTCGATTAGATTCTCTTCGATTCGTCTTTCGATTCAGTTCTTTTCGATTCGGTTCGATTTGATCTTTCCATCGATTCGATTCGATTCTTTCGATTCGATTCGATAAGATTCTTTTCGTTCGATTCAATTCTATTCGATTCTATTCGATTCGATTCGATTCGAATTTCAGTTCGATTTTCGTTCGATTCGATTGCTCGATTCTTTTCGATTTGATTCGATTCGATTTGGATTCAATTTGTTACATCGATTCGATTCTTTTCTATTCAGTTCGATTCGATTCTTTTGATTCAGTTCGATTCGATTCTTTTCAATTCGATTCGATTTTTCGATTTGATTCAATTCTTTTCAATTCGATCGATCTTTCTTTCGATTTTTCAATTCGATCCTTTCAATTCGATTCGATGGATTTTTTCGTTTCAATTAGATTCTTTTCGATTTTATTTGATTCGAATCTATCAATTCGATTCGGTACTGTTCGATTCGATTTTCGATCAGTTCGATTCGATCTTTTTTTGATTCGATCGATCTTTTCGCTTTGATATGATTCGATTCGTTTCGACTTTTTCGATTGTGTCGATTCGAATATTCGATTCTTTTCTATTCAATTCGATTCGATGATTCTTTTCGAGATTCATTCGATTCTATTCTTTTCAATTCGATTCGATTCTTTTCGATTCGATTCGATTCTTTGATTCGATTTTTCGATTCGATTCTTTTCAATTGATTCGATTTATTTGATTCTTTCGATTCGATTCGATTGCCTCTTGTTCGATCGATATTTTTGATTAGATTCGAT
>NW_023331037.1:0-52766 GCF_011100685.1 Canis lupus familiaris
TGCAATTGGAATTAGGATCCCATTCGTATGTTAGCCTCTTGAATAGATTATGGGTTTCTTTTCCTTCTTTTCCTTTCTTTTCTCTTTTTTTTTTCTTCTCTTTTTCTTTTTTTCCATTGGGGCTAAAGCCAGCAGGGAATCTTCATTAAAATTCACCATAAGGCCCATTTGTTTGCCATTTCCCTTCCCCCAACTCCCATATCCCTCCTACCCGCTGTGAACTCTTTGCGGGGGCAGAGGAATGACCCGTGGAAATCTCACTGCCATGTCGAGGTACACAATCCAGGGAAGCATTCCAGGCTGCTCCTGTCTGTCAAATAAAGATGACAAATATTTACTGTCTGTGGACACCCCTCCAGGTAGTTATTCATTCATAATTTCATTTTATTATGCATTTTAGGAAACAAGACGTCTTTCCCCACAAATAGGTGCAAATAACTGCTGGCATTTAGAACATTCCTCAAAGACAAGGACTGAGAGGATGTAGAGGTGCGTGATATTAGTTCTTATGGGAAACTGGGATCAGAGGATGTTTCTCGAGGTGGTTGTTACTGTTATTGGTTATCATGCCTTCCCCTTCGTTCCAATAAGACATAACTGTGCCAGAGTCATACTTCATATTCATCTATAGGAACATCTGGCCCATGTCTAACATTTAATTTCCACACCATTAGAGTCAAACAATACATGTACATTCAGTAGATAATGTAATGCATTATCACGCAAGGCAGAGAGTAAGCAATTTATTAGCCTAATTTAAAATAGCCTTCAGCGAAAAAATAGGCAATCTTAATTCAGAGTTCTGAACGAATGACATGTTTTCCAGTAAAATTCAAAAGTATATACTCAGACATGCCTTGGAAAAACTTTCCTGCATACATTACCTCCTGCATTAATTCAAGGATGAATATCAATTGTGGGTTTATTTTTATGTTTAAAACCAATTTCATCCATAATAACACAAAAAGAGATAAAGCCTTAGGAGAAAAGAAAAAAGGAATTCCCTGGAACAGAAGTAGGGCCTCACAGGTCATTTATTTCTCAGAAATCACGACTTGAATGTTGTAGGTTACGCCTGAATTTCTTTGCATATACTTAAAATCACAGAAAATGGCTTGCTTTGAATGTAGAATGAATTTTGCTTCTATTTCTCCCCCTTAAGACATTTTCATTACTATTTATGCTTTATAGACAATGGATAATAGAGCCTTAGCTTGTCTTTGTTGAAGAATAGTAGGCCTTTATGAGGACTTAAAAACGATATAACCTTAGGAAGTAGCTTAAACCACATAGCCTGCATGAATCATTGTTATTATTAAAAGCAGAAATATTCCAAATACCTTCTCAGTTCTTGTTAATTAAAAATCAATGTCTAGTTTCCTGACTTGGACATCTGATACAAAAGGGGGTGCGGTGCTTATCAATATAGATAGAAAACATTTTCATTCCCCTAGATGGTACTAATGGAAATAATAAAATATACTTATAACATGATCTGGTAATACACATTCTGAATTTTGTGACGCTAACCAAAACACACTTGTAAGGCACATTGCATTTGACAATTCAATGAGGTGGGCAAAATGTGTCATCTTGGGGTCCTCACATAGCACTTGATTTGCTGTTGAACCTTCTTTCACTAACGATGTGCAAGGTCCATGGCTGGTCCCTACGACAATGTGTATCCCCAAATTGTCATGACATCTTAGATTAATAGGGGAAGTAAGAAATGCACATGTATAACCAGAGTGTGCGTATGTGTGTGTGTGTATATATGTGTGTGTGTGTGTATTATGTATATATGTGTGTGTGTATATATTATATATATATATGCATAATATAAAGGGCTAAAATGCCGTAAGAAAATTAGAGAAAGGGCTTTGGGGGAGATCAAGGAGGGAGGGATTATTTCTGGTTCTGGGCACTATAAAGGGTTTTTTTTTATTTTTTTGGAAGTTTGTGCTGGAACTTTCAGGACAGGTTGGCATGTAGAGTAGATATGTTCAGTGACAGCCCAGAAGACAAGATCCTGACCCATTGAGAGGGTTACTGAGAAAGTCAGCCAATTGTGGTGAATCAGAATTAATATGGATTGCCCTGTCTCCAAATCCCCATATCCCATTACCAAATTCTCTCCTGAAAAATCCTAATCCTTAGCTCTGATTCACCAGTTTGGTTTAAAATATTTGCTCCTGTTCTGCTGATGGGATTTCTATTTGAAACCTATGATATGACTAATATTTTTTTTCCCTCTATTCTATTCTTTCATTGGTGATATGTGACTAATTTGATATGGTACTGCTACACAGGAGCAAATGTGAGACCACCCAGGACACTGATGCTTTGCCCTGGTCCCCGACTGCCCTAAACTAACTCCAAGGAACAAGGACATCTTGCTCTATGAATTTTCAAAACCTGTTATTACCCTTGATAGTCTTCAAATCACTTTATAGTTTCATTAGTTCACTTTACTTGAGACTTGAATTTGTCATAGACCTGGGAAATTTGTCAACAAAATTTCTTACTCTACACCCACACCCCTGAAACTGGGGGAGATGTGCAAATTATCTTCTGCTGTCTTCCAAAGGATTCCCAAACTGTGTATGTATAGTAACCTTGGGTTTCATCTTTCATTATTTATTATAATACATGTTTTGTATTACAATAAATTAAAATAAGGGTAAAAAATGGGTGGCTCGGTTTGGTTAATTATTCTTGATTTAGCTCAGATCATGAGATCAAACCGCATGCTGAGGTCCACACTCTGCAGAGAGTCTGCTTGAGGTTGTCTATCTCCTTCCTCCTCTACTCCTCTCTCCATCCCCCAATGCATGCACATGCATTGCATGCACACACACACACCACACAACACACACACACCACACACTTAAATTAAAAAATCTTTTAGGGGATCCCTGGATGACTCAGAGGTTTAGTGTCTGCCCTTTGGCCCAGGGCGTGATCCTGGAGTCCTGGGATCGAGTCCCATGCCAGGTTCCCCTGCATGGAGCCTGCTTCTTTTCTCTGCCTGTGTCTCTGGCCTCTCTCTATGTCTCTCATGAATAAATAAAATAAAATCTTAAAAAAAGTCTTTTTAAAAATTAATAAAGTAAAAAATTTCAAGTAAAAGTCTACCTCCCCAACTCCATTCCCCAGCCCTAAGCCTCGTTTCCCAGAGATAATTATACTTAAATGTCTCTAATTTTAGTTCTTTTCATGATTATCACTATAAGTACTAGGCTTTTGAGTCCATTCTAGAAAGAAGAGAAATTTGGTTCACTTACTAGAATCTTCTCCTCTATTTCAATTTGCATTATATTATTATTTTCTGTTCCTCAGTTGCTTGCCTTCATAATTTTAAATGACATCGGTTCTTCAATTTCAAAATTATCTTTACCATGTAAGGTTTTTACTTCAGCTTGACAAATATGTATTTAATGCCCACAATGACCAACTGCTATGCTAGATTCTGGCAATAAAATGGTAAATAAAAATGAAGATAAACTCTGTCATCATGGAAATTGCCACCTAATGAAAAAGGCAAAGGTCAATCAATAATAACACAAACAAATAATTTGCAATAACAAGTGCTGCCCAGAAGTTTATAGAATTATGAGGATTTATATTAAGGAGATCAGGGATTCTTTCTCCAAAGTGATTACCTTTGGTATGAGATCTGCTGGATGAATGATATTTAACTATGTGGAAATTGGGAGAAAAGAGCATCCTAGGAAGAAGAATAGCTCTTACAAAGGCCCTGTGACAGGGAAGTCATGGCAAGAATGATGTGATAGGAGCCATTTGGGACTTAAGTGGAAAAAAGTGGAGAAGATCAAAGAGTTAACACAGGGAAGAAAGGTAAGTAGAGACCAGCCATACAGAGCTTTGCAGGCCTTATCAAGGACTTTGCCTTTATTCTAAGAACCAGAGGAATGGTTTTGGAGCAGAGGAAGATCATGATCAGAATATAATTTTGAAAAGTTTACTCTGATTCTAGTTGGTGAATATGAGTAAATGAGCCAGAGTATTATTTTTCTCCCATTGAATTTTGTCTTTAACCTTGCGGTTAAATTACCAAGACTTTTGCTATTTTCATTTACTTTAGTACTATCCATGAGTCTTCAATGTTTTCCCTATAGCTTGAACATAAATGTTTAAAAGCGGTAAAAATATCTACTATCCTATGGACCAGCGATCCACTCGTAGGTATTTGACCATATGCAGATGAGTGGAAAAATACCATGGAAAGTTATTCACAGCAGCTTTTTTCATGGTAGCCAAAACTCAAAACCAACTGAAACATCCAAAGGGACAATGGCTCGGTTGTGGCATATAAATGAAGTGATCTATCAAATATTAGGAAGCAATGACAAGAGAATGAACTAGTGGCCCACACAATGATAAGAATGGCTGTCACAGCAAAAGAAACCAGGAGCAAAATAGTACACATTGTGGGATTGCATTTAGATGAACTTCCAGACCTGAGAAAACTGATGAACGAGGGTAGAAGTGGGTGTGGTGGTAGTTATGTCAGGGGGGTAAAGGCACTTTCCAAGGGTCTGGAAAGGTTCTATATTTTCATCTTGGTAGCCATTACCTGCGTGTATACATCTATAAAATTCCCCAAACCTTATCAAGATTAGTGAATTTGAGGCTTATTAATCTGTATATGTTTTACTTCATTAAAAATGTAAAAAGACCAGCAGCGTCTATAATATTATGATATTGCATATGCACCAGGTCCAAGTGACACATCTGACACATACTCTTGTGTACCTCTCGAAGGAGACTATTCCAAGAGTAAAGGTCAAATTGATTCTTTTTATTGTATATTCTATGATTTTCTCAAAATCGTGCCATATGAACATTGTAATCTCAATGTCCTTGCATGTCAGAAAATGTCTTTATTTCACTCTTTCATTTTATTCATTGGTTAGCTCCAAATTATTTTTCTTCAGAACATTGGAGGAACTGTCCCATCGTTTTCTAGAACAACACACTGTTAATGAAAAGTCTAAAGTTATTCTTATTTTAATAATATTAAAATTCTCCTTTGAAAGCATTAAGGAACTTTCCTTTATACTTAAAGTCCCGAAGTTTCACCCTAATATGTGTAGAATTTGTATCAGATTTCTACTGCTATTTAACAGAGTACCACAAATTTAGCAATTTGAAGCAATACTTGTTAATTAGATCATAGTTTCTATAGGTCAGAAGTCCAAGAAAGATAACTAAATCCTCTACTCAGGGTGTCCCAAGACTAAAATCAAGGTGTTTACTGGGCTGCAGTCTTATTTGAAGGCTTGACTTAAGGATTTACTTCCATAGTCCCTCAGGTTTTGGCAGAATTTATTTCTTTGATGCTATAGAATTCATGGCAGTTTGCTTCTTCAATTGCAGCAACAGAAAGAGTTCCTTCTAAGAAGTCTCTAAGTGCAAGGAAGTCCTACTAAAATCACTTTTATTCTTTTAGGATTTCATTTATTTATTTTAGAGAGAGATAGAGTGCATGAGCAAGGGCAGAGGGAGAAAAAGAGAGAACATTAAGCAGACTCTGCATTGAGCATGAAGCCTGCCACCGGGCTTGATCTCACAACCTTGAGATCATGACTTGAGCCAAAATTAAAAGTTGGATGCTTAACTGAGCCACACAGGTATCCTTAGAACCACTTCTAAAGGGCTCACTTAATTAGGTCAGGTGTACCTAGGCAATTATCCTAGGTATGGATAACACAATTCAAAGGCAAACTGATTAGGGACCTTAGTTATAACTGGACAATCTCTTTGCCTTTACTATATAGTATAAACTATCATAGAAGTCACATCCATCACAGTCTTAGGTCTTTTCCCATACTCAATGGGAGGTCATTATATAGGACATGGGAAAAAAAAAAAAAAAAAAAAAAAAAAAAAAAAAAAAAAAAAAAGGACATGGGAAATTTGAGAGCCACTTAAAAATATAGCCTACCACAGATTTTTAAAATTCTTTTTCATTCTTAATACTCATTTCCATTTCCACAACATTCTGAATAAACTGAGCTTGAGGGGCATCTGGGTGGCTTGGTCTGTTAAGCATCTGCCTTCAGCTCAGGTCATGATCCTTGGGTCCTGGGATGGAGCCCTGAGTCTGGGCTCCTTGCTCATGGGGGACCTGCTTCTCCCTCTCCCTCTGCACCCACCCTGGTTGTGCTCTTTCAAATAAACAAATAAAATCTTTTAAAAAACTGAGCTCCATAATTATTTGCTGAATAAATAAACAACAAATTAATACACAGTAACTTATAGCCCATTTTGAATCTGAAGATTTAACCATTGCTTCCACTCAGAAAAATTTTCCTCTGTTACATTGGCAATTTCTTTTACCTTGTTTCTGAGCATTTTATTTAACCTATTTTTGTGTTTTTAAAAGGATTTTATTTATTTATTTTAGAGAAAAAGAGAGTGAGTGAGCAGAGGGGCATAGGGAGAAGGAAAGGGAGAAGCTGACACAAGGCTGGATCTCACGATCCTGAGATCGTGACCTGAGCCGAAATCAAGAGTCAGACACTCAACTGACTGAACCACCCAGGTGCTCTTTAACATATTTTTAATAAATATTACTCATGTCTTAATATTTTCTTGCATGCTTTTCATCTTTCTGTTGTTTTGCTTTGTGTCCTTAGACATAGGTTCATAGAGGAATAAATATGAATCTTTCAGAACACAAACTTTTTTAACTTGTGTCCAAGTTATTCTTCAGTTATCCTGTTCAATGTTTTATTTTGATGACCATATTTATTATTTCCAAGAACTGTTTCTAGTTTTTTTGGTCCTGTGCAATTCTGAATAAGATAGCTTCTCAAATATCTCTGAGAATACCAAAATCATAATTTTTAAGTTCTCTTTCCCTTCTCAGCCAGAAAGAAGAGTTTCTACTTCCACTGCAGCTCTTGATGTACCTTTTAGCACTGTCTTCAAAGTTTATCCATTAGTATGATCCCTTTTCCTTTCCATATTTCAGGAGGATGGTGGGTCAGAAAATACCTTATTGATTGGAATAGGACTTGAAAGATAAGCAAGATTCTTACATCATTGTCTTATTCATTTAATCAACATTTTCATAGTTTGCAAAAACTAGTAGGTACTAAAGTAGATTTTTAAAATGCCTTCACTCTGGGACCTTAGAATTTAGTAGGATTTAAGTAATAATAGTGTAGTACAAGGATATTTAAAGTCAGGAAGAAATAAATGAGCAGGTCATGAATGATACAGACTCAAAGATATGAACTGACTACTTTGGAACAGCCTGCCATGTTGATGAATTAGGGGCCATGCCAATGAAGGACTTCCAGTACCTCATTCCCAAGCTATGAGTGGGTTGGGTGAAGTAGCTAAACCTGGGTTGCTAGTAGCTTAAGAAGATAATGACTAACAGCAACTGAGCTAATGCTTAAATAGATGGGATGAGGCTTCTGGCTGTTTCCAGGTATTGCTTGGGTATCTCTGTAAGCTATTGTATATCACCCAACATGTGATATGTCTACTGCTGTGCAATAAATTGCTGCAAACCCAGCATCCTAAAACAACAAAAATTTCTTACATCATGGTTACTATAGGTCAGCAATCCAGGCATGGAATGGCTGGTTTCTCTGCTCAGGATCTCGTAAGTCTGAAATGAAGATGCCAGTTGGAACCTGAGATCTTATGTGGGGGCTCTGGAGGAAAATGCACTTCCAAGCTCATTCTTGTTGTTGCCAGAATTCAGTTTCTTGCAGTTGTGGGTCTCTCTTATTTTCCTGGCTGCCAGCAGGGGACCCCTCTCAACTTCCAGAGTCCACCCATATCCCTTGCTGTGTGGTCCCTTCCATGTTCAAGCTAGCAATGATAAGTCAGAGCCTCTCATGCTTCAGATCTTTACCTTTGTTTATCCTTATCCTCTAGATACAAATTTAAAGAGCTCATGTGATTAGGTCAGGCTCACTCAAATAATCTCCTTTTTGGTTAACTCAAAGTCAACACATTAATAATCGAAAATTCATTTGCAAAACCTTTTTTGTCATGTAACTTAATGGGAACGATGTCTTATTATACTCAAGGGATCCTCTCACAGTGAAGGGGACAGTGGTATATGAAAGTGGATCCTTGGAGATCATCTTTGAATTCTGTCTACTGCAGAGTCTCAGAAACTATTTCCTCCATGGTACCACTACCAATAAAGAAGGAAAATATCAATATCTACCTTTCCATTCTCTCCCCCTTCTTTCATTCATATCTATCCTTATCAATTTAACCCATGCACAGCCAAACTACTCTGAAAAGAGATAAGCAAGAAACAATTGTGGGCAGAGGACTTTGCCTTTAAGCTTTGTATTCGGGTCTATTTTTTTTAGGCCAAATAAATGTAATATACACACTTGGGGAAATAAATTCTTTTTTTTTCCTATTTTTAACTTGAGAGTCAATCTGAAACCCCGACTCTCCCACTAAGAAAGGGAAGGGAAATGAGTTGAGTTTACATTTACAAAGTGTCTACTATAGGCATAGAGCTTTATAAATGAGAAACCAAGAAAGCAAAGTAATGTGCTCAAGACCACACAGCGAAGAAGCTAGTACTTTAATCTAGGCTGAGGATTTTACAGATGTTGGTACAAGCTCTGAGGTGCAAGCAAAAAAGGAAAGACAACTATTTTGATTAGCTGATGTGAGATACTTGAGTGTGATGATGCTTGACTTGCTTTGCCTGGCGTCACACACAAAACTATTTTGACCTGCAGGGCAAGTGTCCAGATATCTAAATTTAGTTTCAGGATTGAACCTCCTAAACTATCCATCATCCTGGGCAAACTCTCATTCTCAATCATCCATGGATCATAGGTCAGTGTCATAGTTGAGGAACTTGAACATAAGGGTTTGCAATGATGACTGGAGTGGTACTGGGTGAACATCATTGCTTCTTTCCCAGTCAAGGGGACTCCAGTGACAGTGTGAGAAAATATCCAAGACCTTAAGACCTGATAGAGGAGGCATTGTGATCATGGCAACTGTCTTAGTCTAGTCAGGCAGCTGTAACAAAATATTGCAGACTGGGTGGCTTGTAAACAACAGAAATTTAATTCTCATAGTTCTGGAGGCTAGAATTTCAAGATCAGAGTGCCAGCACAGTTGGGTGAGGGTCCTTTTCTGTTCTTTTTTGTGTTGCAGACTTGCCATTGTGTTTTCAAATAGCAGAGGCAGTTCAGGAGCTCTGTGGGCTCCCTTTCCTAAGAGTGCTAACTCTATTCCTGAAGGCTCCACCCTTGTGATCTAAGAACTTCCCAAAGCCCTACATCCTAATACCATCACATTGGCATTAGGATTTCACATATGAATTTTGAGGGGCACAAACCTTCAAATCACAGCAGCAGTGTTCTAGTTTTATCTGTATTTATTCATCTCATTTGAAAAAAAAAAACTATGGTGGTTTGCACAGATACAAAAAATATGGTAAGATAACATAAGTCATAAACATAATTGAATAAGAATGATTGAATTCTTATCACTCATCACGTGCCATATACTTTCCTCCAAACAATGTTATTAGCAAGGTATCAATATTGACCTCATCTTATAAATGAGAACAAAGAAAATTAAGGAGGCAAAAGAGCTCACTTGAAGTTAACAAGCTAATCAGTAATGGATGCAGGACTCAAACTAGCTCTGTATGACTCCAAAATTCATGCTAAAACAGAAAGGAAAATAAGAGCAAAATCATGATTTAGAATCAGGAGACAAATATATACTATGAATTACTATGTACTTGATTTGGGAAAGAACACAAATTGGGCTTTAAACTCTCTATCAGATGGTGAAAAGATGGAAATCTGTCAACCACAACTCTCAATATTGATTCCTAGGATAAAGTCAATTATTCTTGACAGTGACCAGTAAGAACATTCTTAGACTCTTTGCACAGAGGACCCTGCACAACTATGTGTATATATGAGCTAATATTCTGAAGATTTTATTCAGTCAGATACTTTACATACTTTTTATCTTTATTTCTTATAATAAGCCTGTGCTTTGAGTACTGTTGTTATCCTCATTTGACACATGAGCAAACTGAGACTCAGAGATGCTAGTCAACACACCTAAGACACCAGAGTAGTGAGTGAAATGTCAAAATTTAAATTCAGATACCAGATGAGACTTGTAATAATTGCATTATGGTGCCCCCAATGACAATTTTATTAGTAGCCTTAAGTACTTTCATGTGCTATTTTTTTATAGTATCACTAAATATAACCATCACTCCAAAGTACAAGGCAGTTAAAAAAAAAAAAGCTATTGAGAGACCATGTAATGGGGTAAGCAGGGAAGTATATAGCTGAGTCCAGGGATAGATTTTAGAGTGTTTAACACATGAGTTCTCAATGTGGGCAATATCATCCACAAGGGGATAATGATTGGTTCTTGGGAGGCAAAAAATTCCTAGATATTACAATAGTTGTGGCCTTCCAAGGGCTGCAACACAAAAATATGTGTGTGCATATATATAGTATATCTCTGGTATTCAAATTTCCCTTGAAGCTTGGCAGGGAAGCAATTGAAGGGGGTGGGATGCCAAAAAAAGGCTCTGTGAGGGGGCCGTTAAAAAAATAAAAAGTTGAGAAATAATGGTTTAGAGAATTAAATGGACATCATGTTCTTTGGATTATCTTCAAAGATATTATTTATCCCACTTGTGGATTTGATAGCTATAGAATATCAGTACATTCCAGATTGTCAACTCCAATCACATGTACAGTTAGTATGTTACCAACTGAATACAAATACTTCTTTCCAAACAGATATACGTGAACTGATGCAGTTGGCATTGTATTGAAAACCGAGTTGATTAACATTGTATTGAAAACCGAGTTGACTAACAGAGCCCCCAATGCCTCTTCTGCTATAAGATGACAAAGTCTATAAACCATGTTATGATTCTGCGTATGATAGATTAAGATTATTTTAAACCTTATAAATACAAATTCTATTCTAAATAGTTTGGCAAAATAATGTTAGTCTAAAAGGTTTCTGCCTAGGGGAAAAAAGAAACCCTCATCTTGTGAAAGAGCTAATATGTACCTTTGAGCAATTTTATTTTTGCCCTTTTTGTATGTGCTTTAAAGTGTTTTACTTGCTTTTAGGACATCTACCAAGGTAATGGCTTCAGATTTAGAAAAATTAAACTATACTCTCTTTTCCAGCAAAAATCAGGTCACAGTTTTGATAGTGTATTAATGACACCTCCAAAAGGATGTAGGGGTGAATTTAACAACTTCCTCCTATCTGGTGTGGAATTTTATCCTACTTACAAGCTAATAAATAAGCCTGCTACAGTTTCATGGATGCTGTCAAAGACACAAGATTCCTGGATCAGAGACAAAGGACTTTATTACTTACAGCAAAGCAAGAAGCATAAGCACCAGCATGTTTGAATCCTTTCCCCCTTGTCCACCGTGTCTCACAGGGGTGATGCAGGATTCCACATTGATGCTACATCTGCAATGGCTTTACCTTATAGCCAAGGGACACTGATATTGGGAACCTACTATTTTATAGCAGACAGTAGGCAAGCCTGCTCTTTGTCTCAGAAGGAGGCATTATTGCATTCCCTAAGGTTGCTCACTACAAACACAACATTGAGAAATGGCAGGTAAAGAGCAATTAGGGCCTCAAATTCTTTTCATACTCAGCAACACACTAGAAGCAAAAGACACCTAGGGAGTAGCGTCTCCAATCTCTCTCACCTTGAGATCTCCATAGCCTCAGTTCAATGGGATGTGCTTCTTCCAAAGATACTGTAGGTATATTTCATTCTTATACTTAATTCCTCGTTCCAGTTCCTTTATTTCCTCTGGGACTTCTCTGAGTTAGGCAGAGGAACACTCTGAAAAGAGTAAGCTGCTATAATTACCCACTTTGCTATGGTATTTATTCATTGCCTAAATATAAACTAAATTATTCATCTTGTAAAAGATGCTAGCAAAGTTGAGAAAGCAATCATCAACTATATTTGAGTTGCATCAAAATTTAGGAGTACTAAAAGATTAGATAGAAACATGTTTTCAAATTAACTTTTTAATATTGTAAAGAGAATCTCTAATTGCATGGGAAGTTAGATAAGGTAAATTCTAAGCTCTAGAATCTGTGTTTATTTGATGTTATGAAGGGTCACTACCTAATTTAAACTCACAGATATCTGTTATTGTTCTTACCTACTCAGTTTTTTGAAAAATCATAATGTTACTCAGGAGGAAGTATTTGGTGACACTAGATTAATATCATCAAAATGATCTTGTTTATCATATCTTAATACCCTCTTCCACAAGTAGAACAACTTCTAATAGCCCTCTTTTCCTACCAAACACTAGCAATTCCCATATATTCAATTTTATTTTAAAAGAGATTTACTAACGGTTTAAACATAAATAACTAGCAAAACAACCAGAAAGAATTATTATCTCTATGAAGGAAAGAGGGTGGGAAGGGAGTTGCAATAGATTTTATTTGACCCCTGCAACATCTCTGCACTAAGGCACAGATATTTTATGAGGTGTGTGTTTGAGCCAGAATGGAAAATAGGACTCTTGGATCCTAGGAGAATTTCTGTTTAATTTAAAATATGTAAGCCTGTTGCTGAAGACTTATTTTAAAGCAACACTCTTTGTGGTTCTTGTGTTTCTAGTATGATCTCTTTGCACCCTGCCAGGTATAGATAAGTTCTTGTGAAATCAGATCAAATACTTGGCTTTATTCAGTCTGAGTTTTACAGACACAGTTTTATGTAGAAGTTTGCTTTCGCTTCTGCAATTGAAGTTTTGTATTCTTTTCTTGATTTTGTAACTACACTGAGCTCTTGTTTAGAAATTATCTGTGGTCAACAACCCAAGGATTTTAGCACCGAGGCACATCAGACTCATAAAACAGGTGGAGCCAAACACCTGAATCCCTTAGACTGAAAAAATAAAGACAAAGAGAAGGTGGTTAAGTTAAAGCTGCCTTGAGGCACCAGAAAGTTATGGGTTGGTGGGTTTTATAAGACTACTTACTATGCTATTCAATTAAAAAAGAGAGAGCAGTTACCATGGCAACAACACATCTAATGGGGCTTATGCTACCTCTGAGACACAAAACACCTTCTTCCAGGGACACATTGACCAATACAGCCTGTTATGGGAAGTTTTATGTCTAATGTTAGTCTTGCAGGAGGAAAAACACATTTCAATAATATGAGGAACATACATACAACGCGTAATCTTCATTGGCAATATTCATTTATCATAAAACAGACATAACTCATTTTTTCTTCTTTAATATTTTTAAAAATTCTATTGTTTTGCTGAACTTCTGTGAAAATGAGACCCATTTAAGAATAACAAGCATGGAGTTCAGCTGACATATAGATATGGGCTGATTTTCAACTCTTTCCTGACAGCCACTAAATTTATATATTTTTTTATTGAAACAACACTTTGACTTTGTTACTTTAATATAGAAATTCAGGTATTACCTGTGTTTGAGTAAACTAGATTGTAATTGTTGGCCAGAAAAACAGATAAGTTCCTGTTCATTTAAAACAAAACAGAACAAAACAAAAAGCTCTTGTATAAAATAAAACAACAAAATAGTTGTGTGAAGTAGTAGAGAAGATAGCCCTCTAATAATCTCATGGACTAATTAAATATCAAAGAGAATATGAATGCAAAACAAACATTATTTTAGTGTAGAAGAGATTGCTGTCCCCCTATCTTCTCTAAGACAAATTTCAAAAAACTAAATGATACGCAACCCTAATATTGCTTTAAACAACTACCAATAAATGTACCAATAAATATTTTCTTTTTTTTAATGGTTTTAGATCATTTTTAGCAAAGAAATCCACATAACGACTTTCCTTCTGGTTGTCCAGACATTGGAGTATTGCACTCACATCTACTGTATATACTATGTACTAAACACCTTTCTTGCTCCATATAAAGGACTACATTTAAGTATTTACCATTTACATCTTCCCTACTTCTGAAAACAGGGCTTAATGTGGTTGTTGCATGGATACTAAGATGTTATTAGTGAAACTTGGTTTCTGGTCCAACGTTTTAATGATTGCTCAGAACTTTATATATAGACTGTCATCAATGTCAAAATTAATTTTGAATTCAAAGTTTGTTGGAAAGTAAATTTTTTGTTACTTGGACTACAGACCACATTTTCATACAGAAACAAGGTAATAAATGCAGTTTAGGCTCCCTGGAAGACTCATAAAGCCCATTTGATCTAGGATATAACAAAACTGCTTTAGACTTACAATAAAATATAATTGGCTATACTATATGTGAAATCAAAACATAAAGCCAAAGAATAAATCATTTTTATTACAGATGCTAATACTCGAGAAATTATATTTTATTTCGAGAAAATAATAGATTAATTAGAACTTTTCAGAACTTTGCAGGAAATCTTAGAGCTCTTTCAAAAATGTATTTATTCAATAATTATTCAGGAAGCACCTACTTTAAGCCAGTATTGCTCTGAGAACTACAGAAGTAAACAAGGTAAGGTTCCTCAAACTTCATTACAGTGGTGGAAGTAAACAATACACAAGTGAACAATAATGAAAATAAACAAACAAAAAACAATTTTGCATTGTCACATGCATTACAAAGTTAATAAACTATATGCTATGACAGAGAATAACTGGGGGTCACTTAAGATAGAGACATAACATGGGGAGCAGAGAGATAATTATTGAATTGATGCTTAAAAGAAGAAATGTAGGAGATAAGCTATGAGAATTGTGAAGAGAAGGAATAATAATGTAAAGAACCTTAGGAGAAAAGAAGCCAGCATGGCTGGTGCTGGATAAGGAGGGGGGTAATAACCAGATCAAAGAGGGTTCTGTAGGCCATGGTAAGTAGTTTATGATGAGCACAATGAGAAGCTACCAAAGCTCTGGTACAAAGCCTTTCAGCAGGGCAGTAATACTACCAGAATGCAAGGCCACTTCTTACTACAGAACATTTACTTGTCTAGCTCCTGACTCATGAAAAAATGTAATGCTTGGATTACTTTTTACTTATTTATCTTTCCCAAGCTATATTTGCTATTCTCAGCTCCTATGCACAACTTTTACATTTTGAAAATGTTAATGTTGGAACCAGGTAGAGAATGGATTGAGTCTTTGCTCTTTCTGCAATCCAGGTTTGATGTTATGGTACAGGCGTGGCTGTGGTGGTAGAGAGAAGTAAAAGGATTCAACATATGTTTCTTAGGAAGCAGGTAGGGTAGAAACTAAAGGTGACTCTCAAATTCATTTCTTTAGTAACCCAAGTGGATGCTAGTGTCACTGATAGAAAGTTAGAATTCAGAAAGATGGCTAACTTAATGAGACAGTGTGAGGAGGGCAAACTTTCTATTTAGGAATAAATAATTATGAGATGACTATTATCTTTTAGAGCAAGGATCAGAGAGTCATTCAGATAAATTTGTCTGTAGTTCAATAGAGGATTTATGCAATTTGATATAGCCAGAATTGAGATCTTGTCATGTGTGTGACTAAAGGATAGCAATATAATAATTCCCCAAATAGGAATAATTTTGAGGGTAAAAAGTTACTACTACTACTAATCACTGAGGGACAACTGGCAAAAACTAGAACTGTTCTCAGTGGTCAACCCCCTGATGGAGATAGAGTAAAATTGTTGAACATATATGAAAGCAAATACTTCTAGTGATGAATAGAAAATCTAAAGAAGGACATGAACCAAAGGATCATGATAGAAAGTCTAAAAGTGGTGAAAATACTACTTTTTGGTGGTGGATTTGATGTGTAGAGCAGTCCAAAAAGTATTGCTTGGGGTCAGAAGGTTTGTGGAAAAAAATAAATAATTTTAGGGTAGGTCTGATGGCTTTCTTTCTAAATTCTTCAACATTTATGGCTACCCTTTTCTTTAATACACACACACACACACACACACATAGAAAATTAGTACCAATCCTATGCTTATCTTTATGATTTGATCATTTTATTACTAATAGAATGAAGAACATAATGAAATTGAGGGAAAATTGTGGAAAGATCTAGTGAAGAGAAAATTTTAAAAAATTAAGATACAAATATTTTTAAAAGATTTTCTGAATAAAAAAGTTTGTGTAAAGGAAAAAAAAATTTCCTAGAGAACAACAGGTAGAAATGGGATTAAAATAATATGTATTCAATGAAACATATTTGAAGATACTAGAGATCAACTAAAACCAACAAATGTCATGAGCTAAAATCTCAGAGAAAAGGAATAATTGCTGAATGGAGGTCTATACTCAACAACCTATTTTCCACTTTATTCATTTGTATGGAGAGGCCTAGAGCCTAAGGAGAAAAGCTCGTGCTTGTGGCAGACTTGCTAGCCTCAAGATACAAAATTAAGCACCCTATGTTCAGGAAAGGGAATCCTGGGGAAGGGAAAACAATAGTGAAACTAGACCTATGTTCTGTATTCAACTTTGTTCTCAAGAAATTTGCCAGTTCCTGAGCTCCATAGGCCAAGGGCAAGAGTTAAGAAATTAAGCAAACGTAGCTGATAAGAGGCTAACAAGCAGACTAAGGATTTACCTGACTCATAGTTCTGAAGAGATAAGACTTGGGATTGAAGTCTGTTCCTGGAGACCACAGTAAAACTGCAGGCTTTTGGTTGAGACTTCCAGAGGGCTCCATTATAGGAATAGAGGCAAATTAGAAACAGCAGAACAGCAGAAAGCTACAGCATAGCCTTGAATGATCTAAATGCCTGATTGTATTAAAATGGTTTTCTCATATCTGTTTGCTGCCAGAAGGTGATTAACTTCTCTCTGGAGAAAGACAACTTCAACCAGAGCACCTATAATTTTTCATATACAATGTTTGGCAGACTATCTGAAATTACTAGGCTTGCCAGTAAACGAGACCAAATGACAGAAAGCCAAGAGAAGATTTACACAATAAAACATATCTGTGATGATACAGATATTGCAGTTATCCAAACCAGATTTCCAAATAACTGTGATTAATATAGTCAATGATCGAGTTTTCTGAAATATGGTAACTATCACAAGAGAATTGAAATATATAATAAAGAATCAGATGGAAATTCCAGAACCAAAACCAAAATAACCTAACAGTGATGATTCAAAATATGAGTTTAACAGTAAGGAAAGTGAGAGAACATTAGTGAACTAAAAGGTATAACAGGAGGGGAGATCCAGATTGTAGTATTCAGAGGAACAAAAAAAATTAAAACACAGAAAATGACATGAAACATATGGAAATTGGTAAATAAGACTAACACAATGTGTATTTGGAATATCATATGGAGAAGACAGAGACAAAAATGTGGAAAAATATTATTTAGAAAGATATTTTAAAGATTATTTCTAAACGTATGAAACATATCACAGGGCAAAGAAACATGGGATCCGGGTATGCCTGGGTGGCTCAGTCAGTAAAGCGTCCAACTCTTGACTTCAGCTCAAGACATGGTCTCAGGGTCATAGAATTGGGCCCCATATCAGACCCTGTGTTGGGCTCCATGCTTATTAGGGAGTCTGCTTGAGATTCTCTCTTTCCCTCAGCTTCTCCCCTGCAAAAAATAAATAAATCTTAAAGAAACATGGGATCCAAATAGGATGCATGCAAAGAAAATTATAAAATACAGTAGAGTCAAATGGCTGAAAACCAAAGACAAAAAGAAAATTTAAAACAGAGGAAAGGGATGCCTGAGTGGCTCAGCAGTTGAGCGCCTGCCTTTGGCCCAGGGCCTGATCCCAGGGTCCCAGGATCGAGTCCCACATTGGGCTCCCTACAGGGAGCCTGCTTCTCCCTCTGCCTGTGTCTCTGCCTCTCTCTCTCTCTGTCTCTCTCTCTCTGTCTCTCATGAATAAATAAATAAAATCTTAAAAAAATAAAAACAGAGAAAAATGATACATCAAAGTACTAACAGACTTTTCAACAGGAACAGAGAGGAGTCAGAGGACAATTGTACTCATTTGCTGTGGTTACTGCAACAAAGTACTACAAACTGGCTGACTGAAAGAAACCAGATCGAATTGTATTACAGTTCTGGAGGATAGAAACCTGAACTCCAGGTGTCAGCAGCCATGTTCCCTCTGAAAGTTATAGATGAGTCCTTCCTGAACTTTTCTTGGCTTCTGGTGGTTTTCTGGCAATCTTTGGCATTCTGCGGATTATAGATGGGTCACTCCAATCTCTTATTTCTCCTTTTTATTAAAACACTCCCAGTTATATTGCATTAGAGCTCACCCTAATGATCTCATTCTAATTTGATTAGCTCTATAAAGACCCTATTTCCAAAGTCAGTTCACATCCTAATATGCTAGCAGTTAAGTGTTCAACATACTTTTTTGGAGGACATAAATAATCCTAACAACAATAAGATGCCATCTTCAAAGAGCTGGGGGAAAAAGCGCCCACCTGAAATTTATACCCAGTAAAATATGTGGAAAAATAAAACCCAAGTAAAATTATTCAGAGAATAAAAGTCGAGAGAATTTACTGACAGCACATCTGAAGTAAAGAAATCTTAAAAAGAGTTTTGTTTTGTCTGTTTGTTTGTTTTTTAGGCAGTGGAAAATGACTCCATATGGAAAGCATCTCTATGCAAAAACAAGAGAAACAGAAAGGTGAAGATGTAAGTACATATAAATTAATATTGACTATATAAAACAATAATGAAAATAATATCTCCTGATGTTTAAAGTGCACACTGAATTAAGAGACTAAAAAAACAGTAGCAGAGAAGTTGAAAGATAGTAAAAGAAAATAAACTGTTCTAAAATTCTTACCTTGTGTAGAATGAAGCAAAAGGAAAACAAAGTTTTTTTCTAGTAAGGCATAAATAGGCCTTGTAATTTACAGAATAATCACTAAAAATAATAATTAAAAAAACCCAAAGGTAATATAGGAGAAAAAATGAAACGAAACTGTATAATTAATTTGAAATAAAGGAAAAAAAGAAAAGGAATAAAGAAAATGTTGGGCTAAAAGAAAACAAGTGATAAAATAATAGAAATAAACTTAAATATATACTGATGACTACATTAAAAGAAAATAGAATAAAAATAAATGTAAATAAAAATGAAAGAATGGCGGCAGAGAAAGAATATATGTCACTTATATGGTAAACACTAAGTATAGTGATACATAGATTGAAAATAAAAGGATGTAAAGAACATATCCTACAAACATTAAATTTTATAAAGCTATGATAATATCAGACAGACTTTAAAGCAATAAATATTACTAACATTATCATTTAAATAAATTTAAAAGAAATAAGATTCTAAATTCATATGCACCTAAAATATACAAAATACATAAAGAAAAACAGAGAAATAAAAGGAGATATAGACAAATAGAGGAAGATTTTAATAGAAATTCTTAATAACTAATAAAATAAGCAGCAGCCAAAAATTAGTAGAGATACTGATAATTAGCCAATAGAATTAATATACCTGACCTAATGGAAACATATAAAACACTGTACAATATAAGTGCAGAATACATATTCTTTTCAAGTAGATATGGAGCATCAATAAAAACAGATCATACATTGGAGCATAAAATAGTTCTCAACAAATTGTATAATATTAGAGCCATGCAGAATATGTTCTCTATACCAAATGCTATCAAAGCAGAACTAAATAGGAAAAGATAACTATAATATCTCAAAATATTTCAAAAGTAATCAACATACTTCCAAATATTCCATGATTCAAAAAGGAAATCACGATATTAATTTAAAATATTTAAAAAATCAAAAACAGCAAAAGAAAAAGACTTATCACATACAACAGATATTAAATAACATTAATAGCATTATTTCTCACCGGAAAAGCAGAGAGGCCATTAGGCAGTGGAATGACATTTCAGAGGTTTGAAGAAAAAGATACAAACCTTTTAACCAACTATTGTATATCCAACAAGACAATTTTTTTAAAATAAAGAAAAAAAGACATAAAGACATTCCCAGGTAAATAAAAATAGAATTTGCTGCTAGCAGAATTGTTCTCCAGGAAATACTGTAAAAAGTTCTTCAAAGTGAAATGAAAAGACACTAGACAGTAACTAGAACACATGAAAAAATAAACAGCAACAGTAAAGGTATCAATATATGGAAATATAAAATAAAAGATAATACATTTTGTTTGTAACCCCCTTTTTTCTATCATCTGATTTAAAAGACAACTGCATAAATAAAAAATAATACATCTATTTTGATGAGTACACAGTCCCTAAAGAGACATAATTTATGACAATAACAGCATTAAAGAAGAAGGGAAGGGAGCTTTATAGAAGCAAGTTTTTATATACTATTAAGATTGAGTTGGTATTAATCCAAACTACACTGTTATAATTTAAGATGTTAATAGTAATCCCCAGGGCACCACTGAAAAAATAATTTTAAAATTATATACTTATAAAAATACAAGGGAATACAAAGGAACAGAAAAAATTAAAACTTTTGTACTTCAAAGGACACTATCGATAAGGCAAAAAGAAGACACTGGGATAAAATATTTGTAAATCATATATCTGAGCAGGGCCTAATATCTAAAATATATAAAGAACTCTTACAACTCAATAAAAAGCCAATTTTAAAAGTGGACAAAGGATGTGAATAGACAGTTTTACAACTAAGATATACGGATGGCCAATGAAAAATACTAAATATCATTAGTTATACAGAAATGCAAATCATAACCAAAATGCACCACCACTTCATATGAACTGGGATGGTTATAATCTTAAACAAACAAAACACAAATATAGTGATGATGGGAAGTTATTAGAGGCTTCATGCATTGCTGGTAGGAATGTAAAGTGATGTAACCACTGTGGAAAGTTATTTGTCAGTTCCTTAAAAACATTAATCACAGAGTGATCATGGGACCCAGAAATCCCAATTGTAGGTATGTACCCAGAAAAATTGAAAATAGATGTTCCCAGAAAAACTTGCCATGTTTAATAGCAGAATTATCCATAATAGCTTGAAATGGAAACAACTCAAATGTGTATCAACTGATGAATGAAGAAACAAAACGTATAATCATATAATGGAATATATACTTAACCCTAAAAGAATGGTGCACCTACATGTGCTATGACACGGATAGACCTTGAAAACACTATGCTAAGTGAAACAACTTGGCACTCAAAATCATACAGTGTATGATTTCATTTATTTGAAATGTCCAGTTTATGCCTGTCGCACCAAAGTAATCACTTAATGTACATCCTTTCATACTCAAAATTGTCCCCATGTGAATGATAAACCACAAGATTATCCTCTCCTTGAATGCAATGTGTGTAGAGTATAAAACATGTCTGATTTACCTGAGGGGGAAGAGTAGCAAAGTTGTTGGGACGGAAGACTAAGCCAAAAACAATCAAAAGAACAGCAACACATTAATAATAATAACAATGACAACAAAATATTGTGGGGATTCTCTTCATTTATAGGGGATAATTGTATATGTGATGATCATGACTTAGGAAGTATCAGGGGGTAAAATTTTCCAAATAATACTAAAGAATCAAAAAAGTAGAAAATGCATTTTATAGCAGTGCTTTAAAATAGTCCGAAGTATTTTTGTTTAGATTGATCACTACTCTTCCAGAATCATTCTATCTGGTCTTTTTTTGTTTTTATCATTAGGCACATTAAAGAGACTTTCTTTGTATGGCTATTTCATTTCTGAAACCAGAAAATACAATATTGACAAGATCATTTGTGGCGATCTCTGTTCTTCTGGGGATTTTAGAAAATAAAACACAATATTTCTTACCTTTCCTATTTCAACAGCTTCCCATATCCAGAAATGCACTATTCATTTTAAATAAAATATGAAAACCTTTCTTAGTTCTATATTACTAAAACAAAACAATTCGAATGTACTTCCATGAGTGAAACTGCATATATGTCTGAAGTGTCCAATTTCATCTGAGAAAATTAACAAAAATGAAAATTTCCTGTGTTGAATATTTAAAAATTTGATGACAATCTAAAATTATCATTTACATTAATGTATTCTAAAATATGAATTATTAAACAAATCATATTGCTATAACAAAAGGCAATCCGAAATACCTGCTTTAGTCTCAAGCATTTTGAATCTTCTTTTTCTCTTTTTCAGCCTAATTTGAACACTACTAAACATGAGAAGGGAATTTTTCTAATTGGAACAGTATATATGTTATGCTTATTTTTTTTTCAAAAAAAGCTACATTTTCACTCTTTTCTATGTTTTCAACATTAGAAAAATATAATTCAGAAAATCCAGAATCTTTAGTATGTCTGGAATCTTCTTTGCAACATCTCCTTATTTTAGAACCTTATATTGCAAAGAGTACTTTGCCCCAGTCAGTGTTTAATACTATCTGTTATATTCCTGGTCATCACAGGAGAGGGTCTGGCCCAAGAAAAAACTGAGTCACACTGCTCAGTGGTGGCTAGTTTGCCAGACATCTTCCAGGAAGGGTGTCTGGAATGATTCCAGAAGCATCCAGGAGCCTCCCTTCATCCCTCCCAGTCATCTAACTAGATAGAAAGACCAACTTCTTTCCCTCAGGAGACAGAGAATTAAGAAGAAATGCCTCTGATATCAAATTTCCTTAAAGCAAGAGGGAAAAAAAGAACAGAAGGCCATTTTGTCAAGTATTTTCAATGTGAGCTCTGCTGGAACAGTGGAAAGCCAGAAGAAAGCACATGAAACAAAAAAGACTGAGTGCCTTTGCATTACATTCAGAGTGAACTTGTCTAAAAACAAGCCTGTAATGAAGAACAGTGTTGGAGGACCGGCACTACTCAACTTTGAGACTTATTATAAAGTCTTGGTGGGCAGCCCTGGTGGCTCAGTGGCTTAGCGACACCTTCAGCCCAGGGTGTGATCCTGGAGACCGGAATCAAGTCCCACGTCAGGATCCCTGCATGGAGCCTGCTTCTCCCTCTGCCTGTGTCTCTGCCTCTCTCTCTGTGTCTCTCATGAATAAATAAATAAAATCTTTAGAAAAATAAAAAATAAAAAAAATAAAGTCTTGGTATTAGGGAAAGAATAGCCAAATAGATCACTGGAAAAAAATGGAGAGCCCAGGACTAAATCCACAAAAAAATAAAACAAATTAAAATAGGAATATAATAAAAGAAAGAATAGAATAAAATAAGGAATCTACACACAGACCCTACACCATTCACGATAATTAAGTCCATATAAATCAGAGACCTAAGGGTAAAGTGAAAAATCTTAAATCTCCTGGAAGTTTATATAGGAGAAAAGCCAGATGCCTTTTTTGAGTTTGGTAATGACATTTTAGGTACAACCTCAAAGGCGTGATCTATGAAAGAAATAATAGGTAAATTGGACTTAAAATTCTGGGCAGCCCCGGTGGCTTAGCGGTTTAGCGCTGCCTTCAGCCCAGGGTGTGATCCTGGAGACTCCCTCTGCCTGTGTCTCTGCCTCTCTCTCTCTCTCTGTCTAATAAATAAATAAAATCTTTAAAAAAAGGGATCCCTGGGTGGCGCAGCGGTTTGGCGCCTGCCTTTGGCCCAGGGCACGATCCTGGAGACACGGGATCGAATCCCACATCAGGCTCCCAGTGCATGGAGCCTGCTTCTCCCTCTGCCTATGTCTCTGCTTCTCTCTCTCTCTCTCTGTGACTATCATAAATAAATAAAAAATTAAAAAAAAAATTCTACCCCCAGGAAAGATTCCATCAGGAAAATGAGAAGACAAACTATGAACAGGGAGAAAATATGTTTAAAAGATATCTCTGATAAAGGACTCTTAACCAAAATATACACAGAACTCTTAAAACTCTACTGCAAAAACAAAAAAACAAAAACAAAAAACCCAACTATACAACCCAAATAAAAAGGGAGCAAAAGATCCGAACAGACACACCAAAAAAGATATACAGATGGCAAATAAGCATATGAAAAGATGCTTCACATCGTATGTCTTTAGTGAATTGCAAATTAAAACAAATTGCAACTACACACCAATTACAATGGTGAAAATCCAAAACACTGATAACATCAAATGCTGGCAAGGATGTAGGGCAACAGAAACTCTCATTCATTGCTAGTGAGAATGCAAAATGGTGTAGCCACTTTGGAAGACAGTTTGGCAGTTTCTTACAAAACTAAACATACTCTTACCATATGATCCAGCAATTATGGTCCTTGGTATTTACCCAAATGAGCTGAAAAATTATGCCCACACAAAAACCTGCACACAGATGTTTATAGCAGCTTTCTTCACAATTGCCTAAACCTGGACGCAACCAAGAAATCCTTCTGTAGGTGAATGGATACGTAAACTGCAGTCCATACAGACAATGGAGTATTATTATAGCTAAATATTATAGCTATTGTAACGAAAGAGAAATGAGCCATGAAAAGACATTCAGGAAACTTAAATGTATATTTAAGTAAAGAATGTAAAAGAAGCCAATCTGAAAAGGCTACAGACTATCTATGATTCTAACTATATGGCATTCTGGAAAAGGCAGAGCTGTACAGTACAAAGATCGGTGGGGGTGGAAGGGTGGGGATAACCAAGTAGAGCACAGAGGATTTTTTTAGGCCATGAAACTACCCAGTACGATACTACAGTGGTATATACACGTGTCGTTATGCATTTGTCAAAACCCAAAGAATGTACAATAGGACAAATGAACTGTAGTGTAAATGATGGAGCAATAATGATGTCTCGGTGTAGGCTTGTGCGTGGACTTTAACAAATGCCCACTGTGCTTTGGTGTGTGGGTAGCTGGGGAGGCTGTGGGTCAGGGAGCAACTGGGAATTCTGTGTACTTGGTACACAGTTTTTTCATGAACTTAAAACTGTTCTTCAAAAGAAAATCGATTTAAAAACCAAACAACAACAACAACAAAAATAGCTTGTCCTCTACATGTAGCTTCACCTAGTAACCAAAAAGGTCAGGCCTAGAGTTGTTTCTGAGGTCTAGGTACTAAAGACGTGATGCAACAGGCTATGGTTGCCTGCCACCAACCTTCAGATAGTCTGAAGCCAAAGTTAGCGACACTGCCCTGGGCTCGGTCAAAATTGTGTCTGAAACTGCACTGACTCCTCTCATAGCCCTGCTCTACTGATTCTGTGTTTGTATTTGTGGGTTTCATTTTCATACGTCCCAATGCCTTGTTCCCAAAAACTTCTGCTTTATTCCAGGCTGTGGTTTTTATTCGCCCTGTAAAGTGGCCCTACGGCAGAAATCAATAGGAAGACATAAACAAACAAAAGTGTGGAGAAAGCTTCTTAGAATTATTTTTTTCATACGTAACTTTCAGAAGCGTGGCATTATGCCATACTCTAGATGATAAAGTTGTTCCCCACAGGGTCTGGGTTAACAATTCTGATATTGTTAGACATGTATCCTGGAACAGAACGATGGAGTAAATGGAGGGCAGATGGCAGAAGCCAGGTTTCTCACTGTTGGAGAGGGACTTTATAGATAAGCGAGGGGAGGAGGCTAGAATGATCCATGCAGTGACAGATTAAAGTTGGAGACATTGGTATGAACTCATGTTTAGCTTAATATAGACATAGATGGCTACATATAGAAATATTTATAGATACGTGTATAAACAGGGGTTAGCGTGCAGTCATAGATTTCCTTGCTCAGTCAGCTTAGAAGCAACCAGTAACAACGAGCACAGCTGGCACCCAGATCCTGGTTTCTAATACTATTCTCCAATAAAAGGAACTAGAGCTCCTTCAGAAAATGGTTATTTCTAGAACTAGGGACAGAAATACACAAGATGAGAAGATGAGCCTGGAGCATCTCTAGTGCCAGAAAGTAAAGTAGTGCTGAAAGCAAAACAAAGAAACAAAATCTCACAGTGACAGTGTGCCAAAGGGATGTAGGAGCCAACTGGAAGAGATCTCAGTGACCAAAGCTGGAAAACTTTGAGCAACAAAATAAATAAGTATCATAGAGTTAAAAAACCAACATATAAGATTAATATCCACAAGTCCATATTGATATAAATAAATGATTCAATAAAATACATGGAGAAGAAATAAATTTTCCGTGCACAAGAATTCCAAATATTTAATTCCAAATATTTAAATAATCCATCTTAAGTCAGGGTGTGCAAAGTTGCCCAGTCCTTAAGTGTAGTAGAGAAAGTGTAGTCCCTTTCACCAAAGAGCAGAAAATGGGAAGGGAGAGAAACTTTAGAGTGGAGAAACCTGCTATATGACCTTGATGTATGACCTTGATTCTCTAGCTTATATATGGGATCAAAGTCAACATCAACAGTGAAAAATCGTGTTGATCGTTACATGCATTTGGTGGGATGTGTTGCATATCTCTTATTTCTGTGGTCTTCCTCCCTCAAAACCATAACCCCAGGCTAAGCACGAGAAAGGCATTAGCCAATTCCTCGTTGAGGCACATCCTACAACATAATTGAGCAGTCTCAAACCTGTCAAGGCCACCAAAAAATAAGAGAAGTCTAAGAAACTACCACAATCATGAGGCGCCTAATGAGACAACTCATGGTGTGATTTCCTGGATGGAATCTTGGAAAGAAAAAGGACATCAGGCCAAAATTAAGAAATCGGAATAAAGTATGGAGTTTAGTTAATAATAATGTATCAGTGTGGGTTCATTAAAGTAACAAACATGTCATCCTAGTATACGATGTTAATAAGAAAAGAAATTGCATGTGGGGTACATGGGAACTTGCTGTACCATTGTCACAATTTTTCTGCGTGCACAAAACCATTCTAAAATTTTAAAAAGTTGTTAAATGTGATGTTTGGTTGTAGTAGGGAAAATGGTATATAAAGGTGATATTTGAGATTATTTAGGACATATCATAATAGAGATCTTAGAGATGGAGATAGATTCTCAAGAAACCTGAGCACAATCTATAAAGCATTCTAAGTGCAAATCTTAGGCTTCTCCATGTTGAAGAGACTTTCTTGGAAAAAAGGACTATGTTTAAAACACTTCTGTGCAGGATGAATGAAAATCTGTTTGCGCATTTCACAGAGTGGATTTTCACCAAAAACTCCTGATGATGGTGATATTTCAGAAGAAGGGACAAGCCAGAAAATAGTTGAGATTAGTGGAAAACATCACAAAATAGATAGTGAAACCACCCCGGGGTCAGGTGAGAAGATAGATGAAGAGCACAATTTTGCAGCAAGGAGCATGACTAAAATGGCTTAGAGCAGAAGATCTGATATGGGGAAGACCAGTATCTGGGGGTCTATAAAAGGAGGGTAGGGTGCCGGAGTTCTGGAAGTCAAGTCATCTGAAGTTAAGAACTCAGAATCATGAGTCCCAGACCTGAGCTCATTATCTGTTTCCATCCCTTACCAGCTATGTGACTTTAGGTAAGTTAAGGCAGCTCTCCTAAGCCTTCATTTCGTCGTCTGAAAAATGGGAATCATAAGGGTGCTTATCTCATTAGCTTGTGGTGAATATTATATGCCATATGGTTTTAAATGCTTAGAATAGTGCTTGGCTCATATTTAATAGAGGACAGCTGCAATTGTTATAATTGAGTTATTACTCATATCCTTTAAAGGGATGCTTGCAGGGACCAACAATATAGGAGAGTAGGACATGAGACCAGGGCTGGCACAAACTAGGGAAAAGGTAAATGTGGTAGTTTAAATGCCTCTTCCTAAAATGATGACTTGGCCATGTGATTTGCAGACTGGGCTTTCAGTCCATTCACTTTCACTGCTGTCTGTTCCCGATGATCTATGGTGGTATGTGCATGTCCTTTAGGGCATTGTTCATTTTCTCTATCCATCAATTTTTCCTTTTTTTCTCTGCATTGATATATAAGTTTAGCACCACTAGCCACAGTTAACTGTCAACTGCATTTTTAACTTTTAAACCCACAATCATAGCAGTCAAAGTCTGTCCTTAATGCTACAAACTATTCCTTTTCTACCTCAACTAAAAAGCATTCGAGGAGCAATGTGGGTATATTGGATATCATGTGTGCTGGTAAGCTTTCTCAACAATGGTTATTTAAAGTTTTCCTTAGGGAAAGAAGTCATAGGAACCAGTAAAATTCTTTGTTTTTGTTTTTCAAATCCTACTTCTAGGCGTGATGTGTGCTAAAAAGATGATAAAACGACAACATTCATGATTCACTGCAACGTTCTCACTCTCTGGGGCAGAGGATCAGATTTGCATCTGGTCCTGACTTTAGCAACTAGGTATCTTAGTTTAGGCTCACCCAGAAGCAGATATGAGATGTCAGATGTGAGGTAGTTGAGGTAGTTTGTTGGATAATGTGATGGCAAGGAGAAGTGTTCGGGGCAGGGGGAATGAAATAGGAAAGAGGAAAAGCCAATCCAAGGATGTGTGTTGGGTACTGGAGAGGGTGACTAGAATCTCATCCTCTCAGGATCATTAAGAGATACGTCTCAAACTGTTCAGTCAAGTACAGAAGAGCGAAGCCTTTAGCCACCAGCACCTGATACCCCTCTGTGTTTTCTCATCTGCCCTTCTGGGTTGCATGTGTGTGGATGCTGAGTGGGTTCCCAGGAGGTATTTCATACCCTGGCATTAGAGAAGTCCCATGATGGAAAGTGTGAAAGGTATACTCCTGGCCTAAGGTAGAACTTTGCGTATTGTTCCTTCATAAATCTGGACAAAGCCAGCATGAAAATGGTCCCTGAGGCAATGGGGTAGACTGAGAGGTTAAGGGCAAGTCTTTTAATCACCAATTGAGGAAACTTCACTATTTCTCAAATTATAAATCTGTCTGAACAAAAACTTGCAAGAGTTCTGAGAAATACAGATTTGATGTTTGGAGTTAAGAATGCCATTGTCTGTTGATACAACTCATTCATTCAGTCATTACAGGCAATACATGCTGATTTATTTATTTGTTTTTGTTGAATTTTTTTTTTATTTGGAGAGAGAGAGAGTGAGAGAGAGAACTGAAGGAGAGAGAGAGAGAGAGAGAGAGAGAATCCTAAGTAGGCTCCACACCCAGTGCAGAGCCCAATGCGAGGCTCAGTCTCCCACCCTGAGATCATGTCCTGAGCCAAAATGAAGAGTTGGACACTTAACTTACTGAGCCTTCCAGGCACCCCAATAAATGCTGATTTATTAAGCTTTTCCTTTCTGTAAGGCCCTACAATGAGTACTTAGGTAAAAATAACACAAGCAAGACTCCTGTATTCCCAGAGCCTGCAGAGTAATCAGGAAGCTAAGAAATGCTTGCTATAAAGTAGATGTCAGGTGCTGATGTCATACTCACGCCCCAAAGGTAACTATGTAAGGAGATGATTTGACTACTTCTTAAAGAAGTAGTTGACTTAAACTAGTAGTTGACTACTAGTTTGACTGTAGCAATCATTTCACCATGTATATGTATATAAAATCATTGTGTTTGCATCTTAAATATGTACAATTTTTATATAAAAATTAAAAAACATATTCAGTATTATAAAAGAGGGACAAAGAAAATATTACAAGGATTTAGAAGTGAAAGAGGTCACTCATATCTAAGGGACTCAAGGAACGTTTCAAGATGGAGGAAGCATTTTGAGTTATGCTTTTATCAAAGTAGGCTGACTTTAGCTTTATGGGGATTGGTACGTAGGGCCAGGTAAGGACCATATCGAGATAGGAAATAGGCTATCTAAACTAGAGGCAACAAGTCACTTGGTCCAGAGCCACATTTTAGAGTTGAATGGATCTACTTGCTTAAAATGAGTAGATTCACTTATTTGTTAGTAAATTCAACAAGCATTTTTTTTAAATATCTCCCAAGGACCAGGACTTGGAATATAACTATAAATAAATTTTCTATTCTCTCTGCTCTTGTGAACTCTCTAAGTCTAAGGTAAGATAAAAAACTAAACTGATTTTTAAAATAAAGTGTGATGGAGAGTAAGAAGCAAGGATAGTCTCTGTGAAAGCTCAGAGCAGGGCTCTGTGGACTCCAAAAAGGACTCCCAGAGGAAATGTCATGCCAAGTAGGACCTGAAAAATGATGTATGGTCTCATCAATGGATCCTGGATACCAGGCTGAGACTTTTGAACAGCATAGAATGATGTAACTATGTAATGTTTGCATTGAAATTTGAACAAAGAAGTGATATGATCTGGACTGTTCTTTAAGAAGTTTGATCTTGGGTCACCTGGCTGGCTCAGTCAGAGGAGCATGCAATTCTCGATCTCAAGATCTAGAATTCAAGCCCCACGTTGGGCATAGAGCTTGGAGAAGAAGAAGGAGAAGAAGAAGAAGAAGAAAGAAGAAGAAGAAGAAGAAAGAAGGAGAAGGAGAAGGAGAAGGAGAAGAAGAAGGAGAAGGAGAAGGAGAAGAAGAAGAAGAAGAAGAAGAAGAAGAAAAAGAAGAAGAAGAAGAAGAAGAAGAAAGAAGAAGAAGAAAAAGGAGTTTGATCTTGCCGCTATACAGGATACATATAAGAGAAGAATAAAGACTAGAAGAGACCAATTGGCATACTTCAGGTGAGAAAGAGTGAGTCTGAAGAATTTATCTAGGAAAATTTAGATAAATGGGTAGATCTGAGATGTATTGAAGCAATGGACCTGAGAGGATTTGTCAACCGATGTTATTTTAGATAGCAAAAAGAAAAAGGAGGCAAAGATTGTTCACCTAGGTAACTTGTATCATTTGCAAAGAGGAAATTCAAGGAAGCAGACATGCTTGGAAAAGAGAGGGCATAGACAGGTATGTGTTCTTCAGAGAGAGATAGCTAGTGACACCAACTCTGGGTGCATTGAATTTGAGATGCATGAAGGATATATTGATAAGAATGAGTTTTGGATAGAATGTTATAGTTTTGGGAGAGCATGCCAGAGCTGAAAATAAAGGTTTGGAAGTCTTGTACCACGCTGAAATATTAATTGCAGCTGAGATTGTCAAATGACACCAGGTTTAGAGAAAAACAAGAAAAGGCAAGCCAATAGTGAGACCCAGGTGACATTGGGAGGGAGTTGGAGAGAAGGTGGAAGAGGTAGGGGAGGAACAGGTAAAGACAGGGAGGAAGAAAGTGCTAGAGTCATTAGGGTGAAGTTTCAGGAAAACAGAGGATGAAGGGTTCACAGTGTGAGATGTGGCCAGAGGTTCTGATATTAGAGTCCTGCTCAAAAGATATACCACTTTTCTAAGCAGACTGCCTTGGGGCAGGCAGTGTGTGAAGAGAGAAGAACTAAAAGTGGTACTGCTTTATTTGATATTTTCCCCAAAGTCAGCTTCCTGTGTAGTGGGATATTTAACATCTTCAGCCAAATGCTGTGAGCACATTTTCACTAAAGCCCAGACTTCACAAACCAACCATTTGAAATTGGTCATTTGGGTGCAAAGATTTTGTAATTCCGCCTTAATTTCTTTATATAAAACAACTCATAAAAAATTCATTTTAATGTCAACTTATGCTAGAAAGGCAATAAATACCTTAAAAGCAAAATTTTTGATTAAAAAAAAAAAAGCCTATGACAGCACAAAATGAAACCAAGAGTAAGGTGTTAAAAACTAGGTAAAGGCAAACAGGTATGCATCTCCAGCAGATAAGAGGAAGTTGCCTATGTGGGAGTAACAGTCTCCCTTTTGTAAATTTTGCTGCTGAAATTCAGGCTGAGTTGACAGATGTTAATACTAAGTGGTTCCAGGGACTTCTGGGTGGCTCAGTCCATTGAGTGTCTACCTTCAGCTCAGGTTGTGATCCCAAGTTCTGGGCATCAAGCAGCATCAAGCTCTCTGCTCCATAGATACCCTGCTTCTCCCCCTCCACTGCTTGTGTTCTCTCTCACTCACACACATATTCTCTCTCTCAAATTAATAAATACAATATTTTTTAAAATACCAAGTGGTTAAAGATTCATCATTCTCAGGCAGGTATACTTCTTAGGTCAGCTCCCTCTTTTTTTTTTTTAAACAATTAATTAATTAATTTAAGAGAGAGAGAAGGAGGGAGGGGCAGAGGGAGAGAATCTTCAAGCTGACTCCCTTTGAGAGAGGGAGAAAGTGAGCAGGGGGAGGGGCAGAGGCAGAGAGAGAAAGGGAATCTCAAGTAGGCTGTCCACTGAGCATGGAGCCAGAGGCCGGGCTCGATTCCATGGCTCCCCAAGATCATGACTTGAGCTGACATGAAGAGTTGGACACTCAACCTACTGAGCCATCCAACTGTCCCCGATTCCATTATTTTTTAAAATTATTTTTGGCAAGATTTACTCTTGAGCAAGTTTTAACTTCCCTGGGCCTCAGTTTCCTAAAATGCTAAATGAGAATAGCAATAGAACCTTCGGAATAGTTACTGTAATAAAGTGATGTCTCTTAAGAGTTGAAGCACTTTGCCTGGAACATACAGAGACACCCAATAAGTGTTACCAGTTATTAATAATCTTATTATTTCTGTCATCCCCATCTAGAGCACTTTCCCAGACTGGGGTTTATTTGAAGGTGTGACTATTTAAAATCATGATCTCCTCAAGTTCCAAAGGGAGTGCCTCTTTGCCTGTGCCAAGGCTCCACCGCAGTAAGGAGTACCCTTAAAGATCTTTCAGCCATGTGGCTTCATTCCCCTATCAAGCTCACTATCTGCTCATCAGCAATCAGCAATAGCTCCTGGAAACACTCTGAAGTGAGGACAGAAATAGAAGTAACAATTACAAACACACTCAACAAATGACTTAACCAGGATACTGAGTCCACGCCATGTACATTTATAAAGTAATTTCCCTGTCTTCACGTGTGTTGTCACACGTATAACGATATGAATCCTGTGAGAATAAAGTATTTTTCTTACAGTTCAGAAATATGAGTCTTTGAATCCTCTGCCTGCTGCCAGTTGAGTCGACTGACATAGCTGCGTGTATCTAAAATTTAAACCAAATTACCCTGGATTTTTGCACTGCCTCAAAAATCAGAAAATGTGCAAAATACTCTTTTGCCTAATATCTATTCCATTATCCATTTAAGCCATGCTTGTGTCTCAAAAATTGTATGACACACATAAAACAATAATTATAAACACGACTTTTGCCTCCATCACCCCTTTTCTGCAGAAGATCTTAGCACCAGGTCCTGTTTGGTCAATGAAAGAATTAGATTCCTAGAGTCTCGCTTAATGAAAGAAGGCATTGCTTCAGCATCGCTAGTGGCCAGTGTCCTGTCTGATTTGAAGAACCATAGAATTGCCTGATAGCCTCAGACATCACTGAGTGTGACTATTTTTAAGCCCTCTACATGCATGCTTTGAATTTCTCTCATATCTCATCTGAATGGATGATGTTGATGTTTGTAGACATTCGTGATTGCCTGTGAGAAAGAGAGCGAGTGAACCTCAGGATGTTCTTAACTGCTAGTATTAATTCTGTTCCTGTTTGTTTTCAGCCCCGGGGTGGGTGGGGGGGGGCACCACATGAGATCCCAGGGTACTGCTCCTACCCACTGGAGGCTCAAGTCCTCCAGTAGATACAGATTTCCATTGTGCCTTCCAGAAGTCTCAGCTCTGCACTCTGTCCCCTTCTTCTCACAGGGATCTATCAGACTAGAAGCAGGCCACAGCAAAAAGGAAAAATCCCTCTTAAAATTTAGATTCTGGAGGTATTCTCCAAACAATATATTATTCATTGTTCAAGAGACTACAGCAACTCAAAAATCTCGTCTTTTGATTGCCTAAGCTCACCCACCTCAAACAAAGAGTGCATTATTTCCCTAAAAATCTTTATAGGCAGTGCAGGAAAGTGGATACGACCCTATTCTTTCACCAAGAGGGACCTAAGAATGAATTCTGTGGTTGCCACCAGCAAATTGGATAACTTCAGACATGCACCTGAACTTCCTAATCTTTACAATCATGATCGTGAGAGCGGCTACTGCCAAAGACTGCAATGAGGACCACATAAGATGAGATGAGCACTTAGTCCAGAGCCCTGCCCACAGTGTCTGCTGAATGCTGACCTTTACAATATGTTAACTAGCATTTCGGAGGGGGGGTGGTGGCTACTGATTCTCATAACTGTCGGGGGTCACCCGACAGAGACTCCACATGCCATTTCACACCAGGCCAGGCTTGGTCGAGAATATAGTCCAGGCCTCTATAGGTATCTGCCTTGGGAAACATCACTGCTCTGAAGACAGCGAGCAAGTGCAGAAAGAACTGATGATAAGTGACGGAGCTGGAAACCAAAGGGTAAAAAGAATGCATTTATGAACACACACAGGTTTTCAAAAACCTCTCAGCACATCTATGGGACTTTATTTGGAACCACTGCCATCTGTTTGCCGGATGTCTCTGACAGAAATGTGTCCATGAATTTGGACCCTACTTTTTCCCCCCCTCAGCTGTGCTGGGGAGCCAGATGTTCTTGTGTTTCAAAAGCAACCACATCCATCAACCTCTTTGCGGGACTGGATCATTCATGCTTGTGTGACTTCATTTCTCCAGCAGCGGGACTAGTGGGCTTGTTTATTCACCTTTTTTTTTCCTGATTTTTTTTTCTCATATTGCTTCAAATTAAATTAAAAGCCAGCACTGTCACTAATTAACCAAGGGTGGCACATTTGTAAACCTGGATTTGCCGGGTTGCCAGTTGAGAGGAATTCCTCTGCGTTCTTTGCCAAAAACCGTGTTTACCAGTCACCATTGGTGTCTTGGCAAAGCTGCTTGGGTGTTGTCAGAACATAATGTAGCTGTGTAAAAGATGTCCTTCGGAGATGTTAGCTGACTTGTGTTGTTCCCAGACTTAAATATGCTGTGAACTAATTAACACCAGCGTGAGAGTAAACACTCAAATATCGTTACCTTGCGAATAACAGCACACAAATTTCTGTGCATGGGTTTCTGTCTCCTAAAAAGAGAATGATGATGGTTGTTATCACAGGAAGGGAAAATATTGAGGAAGTAAAGCATTGGCATCTGCTAACAGGCAGTCTCTCATCCCAGCTTCTAACAAGCTTGCAAACTCCAGGGTAGAACCATATTATCAGAAATGTGTGTTGAAAATATTTGGCGGTAGAGGAGGTAACTGTGGATTTGGGAACGAGTATGCCATCAAGAAGGTTCCATGGAGAGGGTCGTTTGAATTCATGTTGGAAGGAAATAGTTCCTTGCTTTCCCGCACCCTCCCACCCCGGTCGGCATAAAAGCTCTGCTGCAATCAGGGTTGCTTAAATCCAGGGACTCCTGACCTAAGATAACTATATTGCTTCTGGACACCCTGAGTTGGGCACCCTCTGAGCTGTGGGGTAAGGAAAAGAGAGCCTGCTTTCTCTACACCTTGATCTGAAGTGGCCCTGACAGTGGGAATCTGAGATTCCAAGTGCCCAAAGGAAGAGAAGTTGGAGAGAACATAGACCAGCTGCATGGAAATGATGTTGATTTTTATACATTCCAATAGAAATATGATTCAGTTTCTTTTCCTTAAAATTTGTCTTTAACATAGGAACACAGACCAAAAAGTCACCATCATACACATATTTGGTACCCAATAGAACTCTTCAGAATACTGGGAATACTGGGAATGTTTCCAGAACACTGGGAATTAGTTCTAAAATACTAATATGGCAGCCTCTGGGCACATTGTGGCTGTTGAGCACTTGAAATGAGCCTAGGAAGACTGAGAAACTGAATATCTAATTGATTATTTTATTTGTTTTATTAATTAATGATGAATTTAAATGTGAACAATCACATGTAATTGTCCTCTACATTGGGCAACACAACGACTCTATGGGATATGACATGTGGCATTATTTTGCATGTTTGCACACCTTTTTCACATGTATTATAATGAATAGAGGATGGTTGATTCTTTTTTTTTTAATTTTTTTAAATTTATTTTTTATTGGTGTTCAATTTACCAACATACAGAATAACCCCCAGTGCCTGTCACCCAATCACTCCCACCCCCCGCCCTCCTCCCCTTCTACCACCCCTAGTTCATTTCCCAGAGTTAGCAGTCTTTACGTTCTGTCTCCCTTTCTGATATTTCCCACACATTTCTTCTCCCTTCCCTTATATTCCCTTTCACTATTATTTATATTCCCCGAATGAATGAGAACATATAATGTTTGTCCTTCTCCGACTGACTTACTTCACTCAGCATAATACCCTCCAGTTCCATCCACGTTGAAGCAAATGGTGGGTATTTGTCATTTCTAATAGCTGAGTAATATTCCATTGGATACATAAACCACATCTTCTTTATCCATTCATCTTTCGATGGACACCGAGGCTCCTTCCACAGTTTGGCTATTGTGGCCATTGCTGCTAGAAACATCGGGGTGCAGGTGTCCCGGCGTTTCACTGTATCGGTATCTTTGGGGTAAATCCCCAACAGTGCAATTGCTGGGTCGTAGGGCAGGTCTATTTTTAACTCTTTGAGGAACCTCCACACAGTTTTCCAGGGTCCTAAATGAGAGGATGGTTGATTCTTGCATCTGTTTCTGGATCCTATCTACTATAATAGTTTTGGTTGAAGTTTATGAAGAAAATCTAGCCATTCCCAGAGATACACGTTTAAAGTGAAAAATATGCTCAAGAATCAAGATTTAATAAAATTAACATTTCTTTACGGCCTCATTGAAGACATTTTTAAATGAAATCGGCTTAAAAAAATGCTTGGTGCCATTCCTGAGATTCATGTTAAGGCACCAGCAGCTTTACCCACAGCTGCCTTTGTTCCAATAGTATAAATGACAAGGCCATGAGTAAAAATAAATAAAATCTAAGCATTATTTTATAAATAGTTTAGACTTTTCCACCCCCCGAGGCAGTATCGAGGACCTCTAGAATTCTACAGACCATACTTCAGAGTGCTCTGGAATCTTCACTGTCTTCCCCACACTGCATACCCCTCCCCTCCACTGAGTCACACACACCCCAAAAACCAGAACAGTCTAGCTTTATTTTTGGAAACCTTGGCACCAATCAATAAGAACCTTCTTTCCCAAGAACCTACATTATATTTTCCAAAAACCATAATTTCCACCTAATGATGGATTCTGGTACCATTTGTAAGAATTGTCACATTTCTGGTTACTCTCTCCCATATGAACAAACCTGAAAATATTTCATTCACCTCTGAGCTCAGCATCTCCAACCTGTCTGCTGGGAAGCTCCACCAGGGTACTTACCTTTACGTAATTGTCTGTTTCTTTGACTCTTTGGTTATCTGTTTCTGTCATTAGGCTGTGAGTTCCTTGTGAAAAAACAGTATTTACTTAAGAAATATTAACTGGATGAATGAATGTGTGAGTTAGGTCCCAGTGTGGCCCATTCACAGTTCTTCCACACTGAACTGCTTCTCCTTTTCTGTATCACAAGGTATAGCCGGTTCTTAGAGTCAATAAATGCATGAATCCAAGCCATTTGGGTAGATGACCACTTGGTAATTATGAGTAAAATACATCTAATTGGTATTTGTAATTGAAGAAAAGAGTCGTGGCCTCATTTAGCTTTCTAGCACTTAATGTAAGAGTTAGCTGAAATGGGCTCTACCCATATCATGTGGCAATATGAATAATATATTTTAAGAAATTGCCAGAAACTTTAGAAGGATTCTCCACAACTGGGATCTATTTATAATTTAAGAGGGCTTCAGTTGTCCTCCCTGCCCTGGATTTCATTGTGCTGAAACGTACAGAGCCAAACATCACAGACCCCACTCTTGGCAGAGGACCCATAGCCTCACATTACGTGGGGATTCAGTGTACCATCGTTTAGTTACCAAGTTTATTTCTGGACTCATTACTGACCATCTAAATTCTTTAAGGCCCCACAGCAAAACCGGTCTCCAAGGGATTGTAACACATTCTGAATTTGAGTTGCAAGGGAGTATGGAGACTGTTACTTTCGGCCAAAACCCAGAACCACTGCAGTAAAATAGTGTTATTTTTTCACATAAATGTATTTTCCTAACAATCACTAGGAAGAAAGTCCATATTATATGATTAAGATGTGTTAGCTATCAATATGAAAATCTAATATTCTAAGGGAAACATGGTGTGGTAGAGTAAGAAACGAGACTGGAAATGAAAAGATAGATCTCTCTTTTATTCTTGGTTTTGTACCTGTCTACACTGGTGCCCCCTTATCTGCAGGCGATATGTTTCAAGAACACCAGTGGATGCCTGAGACTGCAGTTAGTTCCAAACCCTGTATATACTGGTTTTTTTTCCTTATGATAAAGTTTATGCATTAGGTACAGTAAGAAATTAACAACAATAACTCATAATAAAATAGAACATTATAACAAAATACTGTAGTAAAAGCTACCATAGATCTTGGCAACCTCAACATAAACTGTTGTTTTAACTGTTGTTAAATGGGGAACATTTTTTCTTTCCACTTAATGGAAGCATATTTGAAACACCAGCATCACTGCCCTTGGTCTTTGGGGTCATTATTAAGTAAAATAAGGTTTATTTGGACATAAGCATTGTGATACTGTGACAGTTGATCTGATAACTCAGCTGGCTGCTAAGTCGCTAAGGGATGGCAACGGATGCAGAGTGGAGACACAGAGTCTCTTAAGATGCTGGACAAAGGGATGATTCCTGTCCTGGTCAGAATACAGCTGGACAGTGCGAGATTATCATCATGCAGCTCAGAATGCACAATTTAAAAGTTATGAATTGTTTATTTCCAAAATTTTCCATTTAATATTTTCAGACTGTGGGTGGCCTTGGGTCACTGAAATCGTAGAAGGTGAAACCATGAGCAAGGGCAGACAACTGTAGTCCTAGGAACTTGGACAAGTAATTGAACTTCTTTGGATTTCAGTCTCTCTCTTTTTTTAAAAAAAGATTTTATTTATTTATTCATGAGAGACAGAGAGAAAGAGAGAGGCAGAGACACAGGCTGCAGAGGGAGAAGCAGGCTCCATGGGGGAAACCTGACATGGGACTCGATCCTGGGACTCCAGGATCACACCCTGGGCTGAAGGTGATGCTAAACCGCTGAGCCACCCGGGCTGCCCAGATTTCAGTCTCTTAATGTGACATAAATCACAACTCTCTTTTCCATCTTTGGATTCTGTAAATCCATATAATCCTTTGCTTTTCTGCTCTGATGCACCAGCTCATACTCTTGTCATTTTGCCTTTTGCAAGCATATATTAAAAATTAAGCTTGGACTCCTGGATAGCTCAGTCAGTTAAGCATCTGTCTTTAGCTCAGGTCATGATCCCAGGGTACCCTCATCAAGCCCCACGTTGGGATCCTTGCTCAGCAGGGAACCTGCTTCTCCCTTTGCCTGCAGCACCCCCCCTGCCCCCCAGTGCTGTCTCTCTCAGTCAACTACATAAATCAAATCTATAAAATATTAAACCAAATTTCATTTTGCTTGGAAACTATTTACTAATGGACAGATTATGAGATGCAAGTGTGAGTTTTACAGTATATGTGATTTTGCTTCCAAGTGCACTAAGCCAAGTGCAGTATTAGAAACCTGGGGTCAGAGTCAGGGACTCTTCATTTTCCACCCAAGGAATAACTTGTCTAACCCCTCAGTAATGTCTAAATTACAGTGACATGTAATTTACAAATACATTAAGATGAAAGTTACTTCTAAGTTTTCTGGCTCACCAATAGTACTAATTATTTGCAAATATAGATTCATAAAGTCATTTACTTGGTTAAAATGTTACATGACAGATACACAATGTAACAGAGCACATGATTTTCCCAATTCCTTATTTAATGGAATGGAACACAATGAATGCCCAATCATCTTGGCTAAAGTACTCAGGCAAAGGCATCATATACATGAACACTCCACAAAGTACCAGCACTGCCTCCTAATAACTCTATCAGAATTGGGAGGTACACCAAACATCTCCACCTAACCAGAATCCGGTTTGAACCTTGGCTTAACCATTCCATCTGCAGTGAGGATGTGTTTCATGTCAATAGTTTAATGCACCTGTGCCTTTCTTCATGCCTTAAAAATGATCATTGTGCCATGTGATCAAACACTGTCGTGTTATGGGTGACGGAGAGGCAGTTATTAGTTTTAGGCCATATGGTGATATATGTTGCAGTGAGTCGGCATATCAAGTTTGTCTGGTAAGACTGAAAAGAGTGCTATGAATCTAAATATGGAAAAAAATTCAGAGAAGGTAGACTCCTGTCCAGGAACCAACAGATCGAAAGAATCAGCTATTGTCTCTTAAAAGGCAGGGGAAACTGGTTTGTTAGTGAGCTAGGCTAGGTTGTTGGGTGTGAGTTTTCTACTAGGGCAGCCTCATTGCATTAAAAAAATGCAATTATAGCTATGACAATTTTTAGAAATTGAATTTGCATTTTCTTATGAACCTTCTGTGAAGTGTCTTTTACTAAATATCATTTTTGTCCTCCTCTAACAACTTCAGTTTATTACTTGCTAAATTAGAGGACAATAGTTCCAGATTCATCTCCAGTGAGTAACTTGACTCATCACAGTAAATTTAACACGGTCTGGTTAATACCTACCCCCATTTCCAGGAAACTGAAGTTTCTACAGGCACTCATTAAACTACAGTGGGACCTTTGGTTAAACGACAGTGGCCACCCACTTATCCACCCTTCACCCTTATTACCGCTTCAAGGAATCTGAGTTACAAGATGTCATTGGTTCTATGTCCTAAGATTACATTGAGAACGATGGGTCTCCCTCTCATCACTCACTTTTTCAGGTTTATATTTCCTTACCTAGAAATTTCAATATGATACTAAAACATGCTTGCATGTCTATTCTCCTTTTTGGGATATTGCTTCAAAGTGGCTCTGTCCTTATACTTTGAGGACCAAAAAGACAAGAGAAACAGGAAGGGAATGAAAGAGCAATCCAATGATTATTGTAGGGGATGCCTGCAAATAAACTGAACTTCACCTAGTATTTAAACTGACTGAGGAGAGCATCGCTTAGAAATTAAGGACAAAAGCTTTCAATCTGGCAATGACCAGAAATGAAACCTTTTCTGTAAAAACCCTACACCAAGTGTTTGCCGGTAGGGTGATATGTGTCTTCCTTGTCTCCCTCATCAATCCTTCAAGGAGACATGGCTTTGTTTAATTTATGTGGCTAGCTTGTGAGTCTGAGAAAGAGCTGTTTGTAAGAATAGTAAATCAAAATAATGTCAGAGTCACTTCGAACAGTGTTTTCGAAATTCAAGTTCGGAACAAGTAGTTCAGGCTACCAGTACTGTTAGCCTCACATCTGCTTTCTGTCCCAGCTGTGGCTTCAATAACATCATGCAAGAAACCAGAAGGGCAACTCCATTTCCATAGGTTACTTTGACCTTGCAGAAGTGGAGAACTTTAAAAAAAAGAAAAGAAAAGAAAAGAAAAGAAAGAAATAAAAAAGAAAACCTAAAAAATAAAGAAAGAATGAAAAGAAAGGAAAGGAAAAACAAAACAAAACAAAACAAAAAAACAAGTCATCTTGGTTTGGGCTGAGGAATTAAATAAACCCAGATAAAAATCACGAAGTGAGTGTCATTGAAATAAAGTGATTTTTTTTTTTTTATCGCAAGGCTATTTTCAGCTAAGTTCACTCTAATTCTTATCTTTATTCATCCTACAGGTTATAGATAATGCATGACCATATTAAAATTCTCTTCTTGATCTGAATCTCCCTATCTCTGGTAGACAAGCAGGGTCCTTGACAGCTTGATTGTATGTGTGTTGTTTTTTAAAAGACAATAACACAAAAGCTTTAAAGTTGGAATTTCCTGATTACTTCAAGCCAAGTTCTATAGACTGCATCAATCTTGCACAACAATTTTAGAGAGCAACAATAATGGGACAAAATAATCTGGAGTCAATAGCAGAATTAAGGAATAGGCGATCTGGTTGTTTTTTTTTTTCTTTTAAATGTTTACTTAAGTATAATATATATATACAGAAAAGTTAAAAAAAAAGTTTGGTGAATCTGCACAAAATGCACACAGCCCCATAACCATCAATCAGATCAAGAAATAGAACGTTGGGGTACCTGGGTGGATCACTGGTGAGTGTCTGCCTTTGGCTTGGGTCATGATCTTAGGTTCCTAGAATCAAGTCTCACATGGGGCTCCCCTCAGGGAGCTGCTTCTCCCTCTGTGTATGTCTCTGCCTCTTTCTGTGTGTCTTGCATGAATGAATAAATTTTTTTTAAAGAAATAGAACATTAACAGGTACCCACGAAGACTCCCTGGCCCTGCCCACACATGCAATCTTCTCCAAAGTAATCACTCTATGGCTTCTTTCTCCATTGTCCGGGTTAGCCAGAATTATACAGCATGTCTTCTTTTGTGTCTGGCTTCTTTTTACTCTACAGTGTGTTTGCAGAGTTCCATTTATATATCTAAAATATATCAAGTGACCATTAATATTTGGCTCTCACAAATAGCACCATGACCAACATTGCTTTGTCACAAATACATAATCATTTCTGCTGAGCACATGCTTTGGGGTCATAAAGTATGCGCCTTATACACATTTGTAGATACTGCCAAACTGTTTCTTAAAGTGGCTTTATCAATTCACACGCCCATCCAAAGTGTGGGAAGCTTCTAGTTGTCCTGTGTCCCCATAATCCCCTGGTTTTTGTCAGCCTTTGTTATTTTAGTCAATTTGATGGGTGGAAAGGGCTTTCACATTTTAGTTTTAATTAGAATTTCCTTGACAACTAATGAAGGTGGACAATTTTCATATGTCTATAGGCCATTTGGATGTGTTATTTGGAAGGGCTTGTTAAAATCCTGAGCTCATTTTTCTACTGACATGTCTTTTCATTATTAACACACAGGAGTTTTTTTTATGTATTTCTGGTATAAGTCTTCTGTGATATATATGCATTGTCACTAGACTCCCCCTCTCTGTACCTTGCCCCGTCACTCTTCTAATGGTCCTTTAATGAACATGTGTTTTAATTTTAATTTTTCCCGATTTACCAAAATTTTCCTTATAAGCGGTGTTTTCTGAATCCTATTTAAGAAATTATTTCCTGGGATGCCTCGATGGCTCAGCAGTTGAGCATCTGCCTTTGGCTCAGGGTGTGATCCTGGAGTCTCAGGATCGAGTCCCTCATTAGGCTTCCTACAGGGAGCCTACTTCTCTCACTGCCTATGTCTCTGCCCCTCTCTCTGTGTGTCTCTCATGAATAAATAAATAAAATCTTTAAAAAAAAGAAATAATTTCCTATGCAAATTACATGGAAATACTCTGCTATCTTCTTGGGGCCTTAGGGTTCATACTTTTCTCATTCAGATCTATACACCACGTTGAATTATAAATCATATTGATTTTCCTTTTATAAATATAAACCTCACCCAACTCCATTCATTGAAAATATAATCCTTTCCCTCACTGCATTGCAGTGACACCTTTGTTATATATTTCAAGAGACTGTATATTTGTGGGTTTATTTCTGGATTCTCTATTCTGTTCCATTGGTCTATTTGTCAGTAAGTCAATCCCATACTGTCTTAATTATACAGCTTTACAATAAGTCTTGGTATCTGGTAGCACAAGTCCTCTGACTTTGTTTTTCAAGGTAGCATTTCATTGACATATATGTTTTTGAATAAACTTGACAACCCCACCACAGCAATACCCCAGCAACAAGAAAACTTTTTGTAAACATGGAATCTGCTTTTATTTATTTACAGACTCTGATTTCTGTCAACAGAGCTTCTAGTTTTTTAGTACAGAGGTCTTGCACATCTGTTCGAGATATTTGACAATTTTTGAGCTATTGCAAATGGCACATATTATATTTTAAATTTTATAATGACTTGTTTCATTTGGTTCATTTTGCCCATATCTTATCCCTGAACAATTTAGTCTACTATAAAGTACTCAAAAGTGGAAATTGAGGGGCGCCTGGGTGGCTCAGTGCATTGAGCTTCTGTCTGACTCTTTATTTTGGCCCAGGTCATGATCTCAGGGTCTTGAGATAAAGCCCCACATTGGGCTCCATGCTCAGTGGGAGTCTGCTGGAGATTCTCTCTCTCTCTCTCTCCATCTTCCTCTCCCCCTGCTCACACACACACATACTCTCTCTCTCCCTCTTGTTCTCTCAAATAAATAAATAAATCTTTTTTAAAAAAAAGATTTCTCTTTTAAAAAAAAGTGGAAATTGAGACCTACTTAGATTACAAGTAACTATTTTGTTAATAGGACAACCTTTGTACATATGAAAAGAAAAACGTGCTTTGCAGAGACACTAACTATATTTGCCCCATAGTGATCCTAAAGGTAATGAGAGAGGAAATGAGGATTTTTGCTCCACACTAAGATTGTCTCTTACCATGAGACTGTGTGTGGCAATCTCAGAATAACTCAAAGTGAAGCATTAAGTGGACTAAATCAGTGGCTACAATGAAGGTACAAAAAGTGGGCACATAACTACCCCGCAGTGCAAAACTCCTTCAGTGTAAATAAGCCAAACTGCTAGTTATTTGTCTACTGCTCTATCATTATCTTGTGTGCATCCATCTCCACAGAGGCTGTCAGGTTCATATATGGTTGCGTGTGGTGAGGTGCTGTATCTCTCCTAAGTCATTCATATCAGTTATGGAACTAACTGGTTGGAGGATAAAACAAGTGGCCTGTTTGAGCAGAATAGGGTGATGGAATGTGGGGAGCAGAGGGAAATGGAGGAAAGGCAGCAGAGAATCATAAAGAATCAAAAGTTGCGCACTCGATGGTCGATTCCATCTGTCCTGCAGCTTGCTTGGTAAGTCCCACATTTCAGCAATGGGACTCCTACTACTCTTTTCTTCCTGGCTAATGCACATGGAAAATCTGTACAGCACAACCAGTAAAATAAACCCTAGCCCAGGGAACAATCTTCTTTAAGCCCAGAAAAAGTAAATGTAATATGTAAATAAAATTTCTGTGCCCTTGTATGTATACTTCTGACAATAAGAGCAAATATATGAGTTGTGCTGAACAGAGTAATTCTCATCTTACAAGAAAACTGACACTCAAGGAAATTAATGACCAAAGGCTTCATCGAGAACTGGATTTCAGGACTTTTGATTCTATTTTAGAACTCTTTCCTTAAAACTATTTTGATATTTTAATTTTATTCTTCCAAGAAATGCCTCTTGGCATCCAAAGCATGAAAGTAGTGACTTAGAACATTTCTGAGGTGCATCTACTCTTCTTCTTACACGGTAAGCATTTGTCTACTTTTGGGTATTTCAGCATTTCCAGAGGCATGGCCTTTGGGTAGTATCTTCCCTTAGGCCTTGCATTTTGGCTTTCGCTCTCTGAGAGGGGCCAGAACAGTGTAAGAGCAACTCAACTACACAGAGGGCAGAACGTGGCCCTTTGTTGACAATGGAGCATTATTAGTGATATAAGCAAAGTGGTTAATTAGATCCAAAGCAACTTCTGAAACACCAAAGAGAAAAGATTGAAACAGAATAAAAGTGCAAAGAAACATGATCAGAACTGACAAGCACGCACCAGGGGCCTGAAGCATGGCAGACATAACTGAAAAGCAGAAGGCTTGCTTAGACAAACCCTACATTTTATTTTCCCTCCTTCTTGCTTTAGTTTGCTTGGAGGTTTTTGTTTTTCATTTTTGTTGTTTGTTTCCTGAAATCAAATTAACAGTATTTATTGGCTCGGCAGCTATGGGAACGCTAGGGTGTAAAACGATACCACAAACAGGAAAGAAATGACTGAACCATGGGTCTGGACATGTCATTTCTCAGTCCCTATTCTAAACACTGTGTGACTTCAGTCAAGGTGCATGACCTCTCCCACCTGCTGCAGACTCATCCCTACAGTGAGAGTGTTCAGCTGGATGTTATCCAGTGTCCTGGCTAGCTCAGTGATCCTATGAACTCTAGAATAGTGAGGAGGAGAGAAGTCGAGGCATAAAGTCGTTGATGATGACCCTAAAAGGGCTTCTGGAGGTTTGCCTCATTTGGACTTATTTTTCCATTCCCAAAGCCTAGAGGTGAAGTTTTAAAGGCCACAAGCTGAAAGGCTTTGGAGAAAAACTATTTTGAATGTTTGCATGAAGTCCTTGAGATACTATGTGGAGTATAAGAATCTCGATTGGCACAGTCTTGTTGCAGAGGAGTTTCACTCTCCTTGGAGAAGTTGCGCTGCACAAATATGCACTAATGCTGCAAGAATCCAAATAAGGCTGAATGAAATGCAAATGTTACAAAAGCGTAAACATTGGCCATGGTAGGAAATCAGAGATACATGGTCTGCAACTGGAGAAGCACTGAAGATAACCTTGAAGAAGAGGTTTGGAGAATAAACTTCTCAATAGACAGATGTACAGAAGGCAGAGCATACTGTTGACAGGAACAAGATGATCGAGGTTTTGGATGTATAGAAATGAAGGTGACATCTCCCAAGAAGAGTGAGAAGAAAGTAACATTGGATCAGAGGGACTGTTTGCAGCCCTAGAGGGAGGTAGTAGGAAGAGTCAGGGAGCATATTTTGTAAATACCCAGGCTGAAGAGGATCGACTTCTCCTGATAGTTTATAGGGAGCTAGCAATGGGAAAAGATTATGGGAGACAATTTAATCTTTTAGAAAGATTGAACAAGGGCCAATTGGAAGAATTGATTAATTAAAAAATGAGATGGATAACAAGGGTCAAATTAGTTATCTATTGCAATTGTCAGGCATAAATGAAGACCTAAAGCAGTAAAATGGAAAAATCTAATATTGAAGGGTCTTCCTCACTACAGTCTCCCTTTTGCTGTCCCCCTTTCCCTTTCTGATCTCAAGAAGCCTCTGAGTAATGAGGTAATATAAAATTGTACTTTCACTTATCAAGCCTAAACAATGATCCCACCCCCCGTTGGTGGTCTTCAGTCGGATGACACAGAATTGATTTTGTAGCTTGTCTCATGGGGGCCTCTGGGAAAGTGTTCGTTCGAGTGACCTTTTGTTTTCACAATTATGGACATATGACCCAATCCCCACCCTTAGTTCAAAAAGAAAACAAATCCTCTTCATTACTTGGTTGGCTCTCCTCACTTCTTGATCTTGGCCAATTTTTTTTTTCCAGGGTCTCCTTCTATCCGTTCTCCTCCCACAATAATACTCTTAGATGTTTTGTTTCCTGGGAGCCAAAGACAGACTCTTTATGTGGTGAAAAGAGTAGATCTCACCAAAATCACTCAGGACTAGATGTCCATAGCCCAGTGATAATCATTCCACTATCTGAAAGAAAAATGTCATTTCACCACAAACCCTCCCATGATGATTCAGCCTTAAACTCTTGCCAAAGGAGGACTGCGCCATATTTTCCCCCTCTCCTCAGCATGCAGGCTGCTGTGAAGAAGCATCTGCTGCCTAATTCTTTTCTATATTAGGATAAAAAGCTTTTTGGCTTGCTGATTTCAGGCCCTGAGGAAAAGAGAGAGACGAGAGTTTCTCATAACGTCTTTATTGCACAACCAATCGGTCTGTGTCCTGGGAACCCCAGGCATGTACTCAGGGATGAGCCACAAGACCAATAGCACAGAGATGATGGGGTTGAAAGCTGGACAAGACACACTCACTCTGGGGATACGGATGGTATCTATTAGCTAGAATCCTTCCACTGGGGTTGCTTTAACACCCAGACCATTTTAACTGGCTTCTTATCATATTTGGGAAGGCCTGCTTTTCCTGAAGATTAACCAGACATGGCTTTTGATCCTCACAGTTCAAATAAGGGATTGGAGAGCCAGATGAAAAAGAATGGGGTCTGGGAAGAAAAATGTCATTCAAAGATGGGTCTGTCCTTGAGAACACTGCTGAAAGCACCTCAAGGAAAAAACGTTGAGGGGGGTGGGTGGGTATTTCCCAATTATTTCTATCTGTGCCCCTGGGGCTGCTTTTGCTGAAGACAGTGGCTTGATGTTTATGTTAAGATTCCTGACCCAGGGCATGATCCTGGAGTTCTGGGGTCGAGTCCCACATCGGGCTTTCCGCATGGAGCCTGCTTCTCCCTCTGCCTCTGTCTCTGCCTCTCTCTCTATGTGTGTCTCATGAATGAATAAATAAAATCTTAAAAAAAAAAAATCCTGACCGGATATGGAACTGGAAGCTGAGGGAAGGTAGGATTGTCCGAGGGACCATGGACCTGTTAGAGGTTGTTGGCCTATGTCTCTTGTGAGGAGACTAAGTAGGGAAGCTCTGGCAAAATGATTGTGTCTATCTTTCCCTCTCATCCTGCAGCTCTCTGCGTGCTGGTGACCCGCAAGCTGCATGCTGCAAGCACTGGCAAGCTGCATCACATCTCTGGACACCAGAAGTGAATAAGGAAGCTGCAAGAATCTCCCAGAAAACAGTCGCATCTGTAGAGCTGGGAGTTGTGTTTTTGTTTTAGTCTCATAAAATAGTGGTGACAAGAATAGTTGTCGTTGTTGCTATGATTTGTCAAGTTGGCCCATTTGATGTCTTTCCTATCATGCTAGAATGCCCTCCTGGACATGAGGATCTAAAGATGGGACATGCTTTGAGCTAGCAAATCCCTATGTCTACTCCTTGCGATTTAAGCACTAGAGAGAATGCAGCTATTTTGTTTGATAAGGTGGAGTTCAAAGCCACAGTGAGGCATATCACAAAAGGACTCAGTAAAAAGAAAAAAAGAATAAGAAAAAAGAAAAAAGGAAAGAAAGAAAAAAGCCGAAGTGATGGAGGAGGAAGAGTTTATTAAGTGATAAACATACGCTTCTCCACAAAGCTCATGCTTGATGCCTCTAGTCATAACATACTAGCTCTGAGCTTACCATGCAGCTCTCAAAAGACTTCCCTTTGGGTTGTGGGCAATTCACAGATTTCAGCTTCTTGCTCCCTGGTTGGGGTTGATGGGCCAGGGAACAATTTTTATTAGGTTTCAATGCATCTGCAGTGCTTAAATACGAGACTGAAACAGGCACTTGTTCCGGGCTGTAGGGTGATAAGTTGCATTAATTTTTATTTTAGGCTGTCTCCAAACATGGCTTTTATAGACTAATAAAAAAGCAATTTTTCTAAGTTCACAAAAACAATGAGCACAGTCAAGCATAAATATCTTACAACCAGGGCCAGAGGAAAAATTATGAACTAAAAAATCTGCTGAAAATGGCACAAAAAAACACAATACCTGGATGCTGCCTTTCAAGGTAAATTACACTCTTACCTAATGGAAGATTCTATCAATGCAAATTTCCACTAGTGATTCCTCCCTGTTCTCGGCTATCTGTGGTCAGAACTTTGGCTCCTAACCCTTCCCTAATTTATGAACATCCTACTCCGGAGGATGAACCTCAAAAACTCCGCTCTTTGGGTAATACCACCCATGAATATCAGTCCTCACACTTCTATTTACCTGTTCAGAATATACTAGGAAACATTGAAACCTTAATAGGAAATCTTTCAGGCAAATTATTCCATTGTCATATCTCTGGCGAGACAATCTTATACGTGGATGAGCAGAATCTCTGTGACCATAAAAACATGTAAAGTATTTTGGATAACTGTCTTATTAAAGCTATTCCTAAAGGTTTTCACATAAGCAGCAACCGCTACGTTGTTATACAGTTATAATGTGTATGTGAATGCATGATCTCAATTAATTTTTAATGTTATGTATCAAAAGAACTTTCCAGAAGTTTAAAAGAAAAATCAATGACTCTACAAAATCTTTTGTTTACTTATTGCCAAACATCCGATGACCCCAGAGGGCTGACAACGGTTTTGATTTTGATTCTGCTAGTCTGGGATCATGCAGTTACCCTTTACCTTTAGAACATAAATCATTGCTCTTACTACTTCCATGAATTCCATGTTTCAGCCACACTTTTAGCCTGACGTGAGGATTTTCCATCTTCATGTCATGCAAGGAAAAGAGGCAAAAACAGATAAAATATCCAGGAATTTTATACTTAGACAAAGCATCTTGACTATCTTAGGCTTTCAGCTGGTTAAACTTTCCTAAGACAGTGCTCATTTTGTGGTGTTTTGTTTTTTAGAAAGATAAAAGCAGTACTTAGGGTTCCTGGGTGATTCAGTCTGTTAAGCGTCTGCCTTCAGCGCAGGTCATGATCTCAGGGTCCTGGGATCGAGCTCTGAATCAGGCTCCCTGCGTAGTAAGGAACCTGCTTCCTCCTCTCCCTCCGCCCTTCCTCTTGCTTGTGCTCCCTCTCACTCTCTTAAATAAATAAATACAATCTTAAAAAAAAAATAAAGATAAAAGCAGTGCCTAGAATTGAGTTGGAGGCCCTACTCATAAGGTAATCCATGCACATGATACCTTTGTATCTGACATTTTCCTCACTTTTGTAACCCTTAGTGGAAGCATGTGGGAGGTAGGGGGTCTTCTATATGATTTCCTAAATAAAAGGGATGTGTGGTTATCAGTACTTATTTGTAAACTAGCTTATCTAGCAAGCACATCATTTTACTTAAGTTGCATGTTTATTTTGAGAAGTCTTATACAGATTTCTGGAGATTATAATTGTCTATACTATTTAAGGTGATGCTAGCAGCTGAAACTAACAAATTTAAAATCTCAATGGATTCACACAATGCAGTTCACTTCTTATTCATATAAAAGCCTACCGTGTTTCCTGGTCAAGTGGATTTTCTCCAAGTACTCATTCCTGGCCCAGGCCCCTTTAATCCTGGGGTAACAACTTTAACAAATAATAAAGGACACAAAGATTTTAGCATCAAGCTGTGAAAGATAGAAGAAAAGGAGGATTTCCTTCTCAGTAGATCAGGTCTACAAGTACCCTATCCCCTTACCAGGTACTCATTCCCATGGCCAACTCTAACCGCAGCAGAGGCTGGGAAATGTAGTCCAGCCGTGTGTCCAAAAAACTGAAAATCTCAGCTATAGACCTCAACTCCAGCCTCTGAGTCTGTCCTAATAATTTCACTGGAAGGAATGTGTAGCATGAACATTAGAGTCGAGCTTCTAACTGCCCACCTTAGAGGTACCAGTGATGACTATGGGATTCCCAAAAAGCACAGTAACCATACAGGGGGCCCTCCCTCTGAGTCTCCTGTCAACCGTGCTCTAATTCCACCCCCTGATTCATAGTCCAATGCCACTGTAGAGATCATCAGCTAACTACCAGGTATTACATTTAAAAGATGGGATTCATGTGTACAGAGTTACATTTCAAACCTTCAAAATTGAGTCTTCTCATTTCCTTTTTTCCTAATTTGGCATTGATTTTCTCCATGCTTGAATAAGCATTTTATTCTGCCAAGGTGGAAGTTCAAATTTGCAACATTTTTCATTTCAAAACGAAAGCTAAAAACGTTCTGATTAATTTCAAGAGCTAGAAAAGGTTAGTTTTTTTTCCCCACCCCCATATAAACACAAAAATGGAATGTGCTAATTTAGCTGAAATGTTATGAATATGTACTATTGGGTTGAAACCAAGTATGGAAATTCCAATGAACATTTTCCCACTGTGATATCTCTTCAGAGACACCTGTTCATATCCTACCAAACAGATTTCTATCCCCGTAATTAAAATGTAAATACATCCAATATCAGTAAAAGAAACTCACCTACCAATTTGGGGATGCCTTAGCTCTCTGAACAAGTTTGATCCTTTGCAACAGCATCATGGATGAGTTTAGTACTGGAACAATACATTATATATGTATACATGAAAATTAGCAGTAACTGCTAAGATTCTATTAAGTTTATCCTCAACTAAGAATTTCAATCTACAATTATAATTTCACTATAGTTTAAATTTTCTTCCATAAATACTTTTCAACGACCAACTAGCCTTATGAACACTTTGATTCTTTAATGAAATGATTAGTACAAGGACAGTTGCATGTCAGATGTCGTAGAACTTTTAGAAGCCAGTTTCCCACAGCATTTAAAGTTCTTGGAATTCCATTGATGATGTTCTCACACTATGCATGCTGAAAAATTCACTGGCAACACACATCTGTGTTTACCCTTCTAATCATGACAATACCCACAGTACTTTTCATATTCCTAAAGGATTGAGTAATACCTTCAGAATCTTAGAAGACAAACATGACTTATGTCGGACCTGAAATTATCCTACCATCCATAATAGGAAGAATCTAAAATTGGAAATCACTTACATACAGGAAGCAGAAGATTGTTAGAACTGCATATTTCTAGCCTCAAGAGTAAATTAATATGATAGAAGGATCTGCAAAGTAATGAACAAAAAAGACATAGCTTCTGGATATATGGGCACTTGGGAATCTTTCTTTCTTTTTCTTTCTTTCTTTCTTTCTTTCTTTCTTTCTTTCTTTCTCTTCTTTCTTTCTTTCTTTCTTTCTTTCTTTCTTTCTTTCTTTCTTTCTTTCTTCTTTCTTTCTTTCTCTCTCTCTCTCTTCATCTGCATTCCAAATCAATTTTGTTTGAGTTAGGGAATTTTTCAATATGTGGAAATATATTGTCTTGCATCTTGCCCCATTCCTGACAACAATAAAAACACATAGAGGCAATCACAGGATAGGGGGAGGATAACAGTCTTTCCATGTTTGGTAGAGAGACAAAAATGCTTCACTCTTGATTAGCTTTCCTGATAGGGACTTAGAAAAGGAATATAGGTACCAAACAGCTAATTCCCTACAACTCTGGGGTATAATCCGAATCAAAAGATCAGAAAGCACTTGAAACCAGACATGCTAAATACATTTGTCACCACTCTTACTTTCTTGGCCAATATTGTTAGTAAACCACATTACTCTTTTCCATTGGGCCCAGGTAGGGTGAAAAATTGTTCTCAACCTAAAGCTTTAGGTATCTACCAGCAA